>NC_134506.1:47034804-47334804 GCF_027942865.1 Odontesthes bonariensis | reverse complement strand
TATACCCTGATATATACTGTGATATATAATCTGATATACACTCTGATATATCCTATGATATATAGACTCTGATGTATCCTCTGATATATACTCTGATGTATACTCTGAAATATACTGTGATATATACTCTGATATACACTCTGATATATCCTCTGATATATATATTCTGATATATACTGTGATATATACTGTGATACATCCTCTAATGTATACTCAGATATATACTCTGATATATACTCTGATATATACTCAGATATATAATCTGATATATATACTCTGACATATACTCTGATATATACTCTAATATATACTGTGATATATACTCTGATATATACTCTGATATATACTCTGATATATATACTCTGATACATACTCTGATGTATACTCTAATATATACTGTGATATATACTCTGATATATACTCTGATATATACTCTAATACATACTGTAATATATACTGTGATATATACTCTGATATATACTCTGATATATGTACTCTGATATATACTCTAATATATACTCTGATATATACTCTGATATATACTCTGGTATATACTCTGATATATATACTCTGATATATACTCTGTAAAATACTCAGATATATACTCTGATATATACTGTGATATATACTCTGATATACACTCTGATAAATACTCAGATATATACTCTGATTTATACTGTGATATATACTCTGATATATACTCTGAAATATACTGTGATATATACTCTAATATACACTCTGATATATCCTCTGATATATCCGCTAATATATACTCAGATATATACTGTGATATATACTGTGATATATCCTCTAATATATACTCAGATATATACTCTGATATATACTCTGATATATACTGTGATATATCCTCTAATATATAATCAGATATATACTCTGATATATATACTGTGATATATACTCTGATATATACTGTGATATATCCTCTAATATATACTCAGATATATACTCTGATATATACTCTGATATATATGCTCTGATATTTATACTCTAATATATACTGTGATATACACTGTGATATATACCCTGATATATACTCTGATATATACTCTGATATATAATCTGATATATACTCTAATATATACTGTGATATATACTGTGATATATACTCTGATATATACTGTAATATATATAATCTGATATATACTCTGATAAATACTCAGATATATACTCTGATATATAATCTGATATATACTCTAACATATACTGTGATATATACTCTGATATATACTCTGATAAATACTCAGATATATACTCTGATATATACTGTGATATATACTCTGATATACACATTTATGTATCCTCTGATATATATACTCTAATATATACTCTGATATATCCTCTGATATATACTCTGATATATACTCTGATATATACTGTGATATATACTGTGATATATACTCAGATATATACTCTGATATATCCTCTGATCTATACTCTGATATATATTCTGATATATACTCAGATATATACTCTGATATATACTGTGATGTATACTCAGATATATACTCTGATATATCCTCTGATATGTACTCAGATATATACTCTGATATATCCTCTGATATATACTCTGATATATACTCTGATATATACTCTGATATATACTCTGATATATACTCAGATGTCTATACTCTGATATATACTCTGATATATACTCAGATATATACTCTGATATATATATACTCAGATATATACTCTGATATATACGCTGATATATATTCTGATATATACTCAGATATATACTCTGATATATATATACTCTGATATATACTCTGATATATATACTCTGATATATACTGTGATATATACTGTGATATATACTCTGATATACACTCTGATATATACTCTAATATATACTGTGATATATACTCATATATATACTCTTATATATACTCTGATATATATACTCTGATATATACTCAGATATATACTCTGATATATCCTCTGATATATACTCTGATATATACTCTAATATATACTCAGATATATCCTCTGATATATCCCCTGATATATACTCTGATATATACTCTGATATATACTGTGATATATACTCAGATATATACTCTGATATATCCTCTGATATATACTCTGATATATACTGTGATATCTACTCTGATATATAATCTGATATATACTCTAATATACACTCTGATATCTACTCTGATATATACTGTGAAATATACTCAGATATATACTCTGATATATCCTCTGATATATACTCTGATATATACTGTGATATATACTCTGATATATACTCTGATATATACTCTAATATACACTCTGATATATCCTCTGATATATCCGCTGATATATACTCAGATATATACTGTGATATATACTGTGATACATCCTCTAATGTATACTCAGATATATACTCTGATATATACTCTGATAAATACTCAGATATATAATCTGATATATATACTCTGACATATACACTGATATATACTCTAATATATACTGTGATATATACTCTGATATATACTCTGATATATACTCTGATATATATACTCTGATACATACTCTGATGTATACTCTAATATATACTTTGACATATACTCTGATATATACTCTGATATATACTCTAATACATACTGTGATATATACTCTGATATATACTCTGATATATACTCTGATATATGTACTCTGATATATACTCTAATATATACTCTGATATATACTCTGATATATGTACTCTGATATATACTCTAATATATACTCTGATATATACTCTGATATATACTCTGGTATATACTCTGATATATATACTCTGATATATACCCTGATAAATACTCAGATATATAATCTGATACATACTGTGATATATACTCTGATATACACTCTGATAAATACTCAGACATATACTCTGATATATACTGTGATATCTACTCTGATATATACTCTGATATATACTCTAATATACACTCTGATATCTACTCTGAAATATACTGTGATATATACTCTAATATACACTCTGATATATCCTCTGATATATCCGCTAATATATACTCAGATATATACTGTGATATATACTGTGATATATCCTCTAATATATACTCAGATATATACTCTGATAAATACTCTGATATATACTGTGATATATCCTCTAATATATAATCAGATATATACTCTGATATATATACTCTGATATATACTCTGATATATACTCTGATATATACTGTGATATATCCTCTAATATATACTCAGATATATACTCTGATATATACTCTGATATATATGTTCTGATATATATACTCTAATATATACTGTGATATACACTGTGATATATACCCTGATATATACTCTGATATATACTCTGATATATAATCTGATATATACTCTAATATATACTGTGATATATACTCTGATATATACTCAGATATACACTCTGATATATATACTCTGATATATACTCTGATATATACTCTGAGGTATACTGTGATATATCCTCTAATATATACTCAGATCTATACTCTGATATATACTCTGATATATATGCTCTGATATATACTGTGATATATACTGTGATACATCCTCTAATATATAATCAGATATATACTCTGATATATACTCTGATATATACTCTGATATATACTCAGATATACACTCTGATATATATACTCTGATATATACTCTGATATATACTCTGATGTATACTGTGATATATCCTCTAATATATACTCAGATATATACTCTGATATATACTCTAATATATACTCTGATAAATACTCTGATATATACTCTGGTATATAATCTGATATATATACTCTGATATATACTCTGATAAATACTCAGATATATACTCTGATATATACTGTGATATATACTCTGATATACACTCTGATAAATACTCAGATATGTACTCTGATTTATACTGTGATATATACTCTGATATATACTCTGAAATATACTGTGATATATACTCTTATATACACTCTGATATATCCTCTGATATATATACTCTGATATATACTGTGATATATACTGTGATACATCCTCTAATGTATACTCAGATATATACTCTGATATATACTCTGATATATACTCAGATATATAATCTGATATATATACTCTGACATATACTCTGATATATACTCTAATATATACTGTGATATATACTCTGATATATACTCTGATATATACTCTGATATATATACTCTGATACATACTCTGATGTATACTCTAATATATACTGTGATATATACTCTGATATATACTCTGATATATACTCTAATACATACTGTGATGTATACTGTGATATATACTCTGATATATACTCTGATATATGTACTCTGATATATACTCTAATATATACTCTGATATATACTCTGATATATACTCTGGTATATACTCTGATATATATACTCTGATATATACTCTGATAAATACTCAGATATATAATCTGATATATACTGTGATATATACTCTGATATACACTCTGATAAATACTCAGACATATACTCTGATATATACTGTGATATCTACTCTGATATATACTCTAATATACACTCTGATATATACTCTGAAATATACTGTGATATATACTCTAATATACACTCTGATATATCCTCTGATATATCCGCTAATATATACTCAGATATATACTGTGATATATACTGTGATATATCCTCTAATATATACTCAGATATATACTCTGATAAATACTCTGATATATACTGTGATATATTCTCTAATATATAATCAGATATATACTCTGATATATATACTCTGATATATACTCTGATATATACTCTGATATATACTGTGATATATCCTCTAATATATACTCAGATATATACTCTGATATATACTCTGATATATATGTTCTGATATATATACTCTAATATATACTGTGATATATACTCTGATATATACTCTGATATATACCCTGATATATACTCTGATATATACTCTGATATATAATCTGATATATACTCTAATATATACTGTGATATATACTCTGATATATACTCTGATATATACTGTAATATATATACTCTGATATATACTCTGATAAATACTCAGATATATACTCTGATATATACTGTGATATATACTCTGATATACACTCTGATATATCCTCTGATATATATACTCTAATATATACTCTGATATATCCTCTGATATATACTCTGATATATACTCTGATATATACTGTGATATATACTGTGATATATACTCAGATATATACTCTGATATATCCTCTGATCTATACTCTGATATATATTCTGATATATACTCAGATATATACTCTGATATATACTGTGATATATACTCAGATATATACTCTGATATATCCTCTGATATGTACTCAGATATATACTCTGATATATCCTCTGATATATACTCTGATATATACTCTGATATATACTCTGATATATGCTCTGATATATACTCAGATATCTATACTCTGATATATACTCTGATATATACTCTGATATATACTGTGATATATCCTCTAATATATACTCAGATATATACTCTGATATATACTCTGATATATATTCTGATATATACTCAGATATATACTCTGATATATATATATATACTCTGATATATACTCTGATATATACTCTAATATATACTGTGATATATACTCATATATATACTCTTATATATACTCTGATATATACTCAGATATATACTCTGATATATCCTCTGATATATACTCTGATATATACTCTAATATATACTCAGATATATCCTCTGATATATCCCCTGATATATACTCTGATATATACTCTGATATATACTGTGATATATACTCAGATATATACTCTGATATATCCTCTGATATATACTCTGATATATACTGTGATATATACTCTGATATATACTCTGATATATACTCTAATATACACTCTGATATCTACTCTGATATATACTGTGATATATACTCAGATATATACTCTGATATATCCTCTGATATATACTCTGATATATACTGTGATATATACTCTGATATATACTCTAATATACACTCTGATATATCCTCTGATATATCCGCTGATATATACTCAGATATATACTGTGATATATACTGTGATATATCCTCTAATATATAATCAGATATATACTCTGATATATACTCTGATATATACTCTGATATATACTCTGATGTATACTGTGATATATCCTCTAATATATACTCAGATATATACTCTGATATATACTCTGATATATATGCTCTGATATATATACTCTAATATATACTGTGATATATACTGTGATATATCCTCTGATATATACTCTGATATATACTCTGATATATAATCTGATATATACTCTAATATATACTGTGATATATACTCTGATATATATACTCTGACATATACTCTGATAAATACTCAGATATATACTCTGATATATACTGTGATATATACTCTGATATACACTCTGATATATCCTCTGATATATATACTCTAATATATACTCTGATATATACTCTGATATATACTGTGATATATACTCTGATATATACTCTGATATATACTCTGATATATAATCTGATATATACTCTAATATATACAGTGATATATACTCTGATATATATTCTGATATATACTCTGATAAATACTCAGATATATACTCTGATATATACTGTGATATATACTCTGATATACACTCTGATATATCCTCTTATATATACTCTGATATATACTCTGATATATACTCTGATATATACTGTGATATATACTCAGATATATACTCTGATATATCCTCTGATATGTACTTAGATACATACTCTGATATATCCTCTGATATATACTCAGATATATACTCTGATATATATATTCTGATATATACTCTGATATATCCTCTAATATATACTCAGATATATACTCTGATATATACTCTGATATATACTCCGATATATACTCAGATATATACTCTGATATATATACTCTAATATATACTCAGATATATACTCTGATATATTCCCCCGATATATACTCTGATATATACTCTGATATATACTCAGATATATACTCAGATATATCCTCTGATATATCCCCTGATATATACTCTGATATATACTCTGCTATATACTGTGATATATATACTCTGATATATACTCTGATATATCCTCTGATATATACTCAGATATATACTCTGATATAATACTCTGATATATACTCTGATATATCCTCTAATATATACTCAGATATATACTCTGATATATACTCTGATATATACTCAGATATATACTCTGATATATGTACTCTAATATATACTCAGATATATACTCTGATATATCCTCCGATATATACTCTGATATATACTCTGATATATACTCAGATATATACTCAGATATATCCTCTGATATATCCCCTGATATATACTCTGATATATACTCTGATATATACTGTGATATATACTCAGATATATACTCTGATATATCCCCTGATATATACTCTGATATATACTCTGATATATACTCTGATATATACTCAGATATATACTCTGATATATCCTCTGATATATACTCTGATATATACTGTGATATATACTCTGATATATACTCTGATATATACTCTAATATACACTCTGATATCTACTCTGATATATACTGTGATATATACTCAGATATATACTCAGATATATACTCTGATATATCCTCTGATATATACTCTGATATATACTGTGATATATACTCTGATATATACTGTGATATATACTGTGATATATCCTCTAATATATAATCAGATATATACTCTGATATATACTCTGATGTATACTGTGATATATCCTCTAATATATACTCAGATATATACTCTGATATATACTCTGATATATATGCTCTGATATATATACTCTAATATATACTGTGATATATACTGTGATATATACTCTGATATATACTCTGATATATATACTCTGACATATACTCTGATAAATACTCAGATATATACTCTGATATATACTGTGATATATACTCTGATATACACTCTGATATATCCTCTGATATATATACTCTAATATATACTCTGATATATACTGTGATATATACTGTGATATATACTCTGATATATACTCTGATATATAATCTGATATATGCTCTAATATATACTGTGATATATACTCTCATATATATTCTGATATATACTCTGATAAATACTGTGTTATATACTCTGATATACACTCTGATATATCCTCTTATATATACTATGATATATACTCTGATATATACTGTGATATATACTCAGATATATACTCTGATATATCCTCTGATATGTACTCAGATATATACTCTGATATATCCTCTGATATATACTCAGATATATACTCTGATATATATACTCTGATATATACTCTGATATATCCTCTAATATATACTCAGATATATACTCTGATATATACTCTGATATATACTCCGATATATACTCAGATGTATACTCTGATATATATACTCTAATATATACTCAGATATATACTCTGATATATCCTCAGATATATACTCTGATATATACTCTGATATATACTCAGATATATACTCTGATATATACTGTGATATATACTCTGATATACACTCTGATATATCCTCTGATATATATACTCTAATATATACTCTGATATATACTGTGATATATACTCTGATATATAATTTGATATATACTGTGATATATACTCTGATATATACTCTGATATATACTCTGATATATAATCTGATATATGCTCTAATATATACAGTGATATATACTCTGATATATATTCTGATATATACTCTGATAAATACTCAGATATATACTCTGATATATACTGTGATATATACTCTGATATACACTCTGATATATCCTCTTATATATACTCTGATATATACTCTGATATATACTGTGATATATACTCAGATATATACTCTGATATATCCTCTGATATGTACTTAGATATACACTCTGATATATCCTCTGATATATACTCAGATATATACTCTGATATATATACTCTGATATATACTCTGATATATCCTCTAATATATACTCAGATATATACTCTGATATATACTCCGATATATACTCAGATATATACTCTGATATATATACTCTAATATATACTCAGATATATACTCTGATATATCCTCCGATATATACTCTGATATATACTCTGATATATACTCAGATATATACTGATATATCCTCTGATATATCCCCTGATATATACTCTGATATATACTCTGCTATATACTGTGATATATATACTCTGATATATACTCTGATATATCCTCTGATATATACTCAGATATATACTCTGATATAATACTCTGATATATACTCTGATATATCCTCTAATATATACTCAGATATATACTCTGATATATACTCTGATATATACTCAGATATATACTCTGATATATGTACTCTAATATATACTCAGATATATACTCTGATATATCCTCCGATATATACTCTGATATATACTCTGATATATACTCAGATATATCCTCTGATATATCCCCTGATATATACTCTGATATATACTCTGATATATACTGTGATATATACTCAGATATATACTCTGATATATCCCATGATATATACTCTGATATATACTCTGATATATACTCTGATATATACTCAGATATATACTCTGATATATCCTCTGATATATACTCTGATATATACTGTGATATATACTCTGATATATACTCTGATATATACTCTAATATACACTCTGATATCTACTCTGATATATACTGTGATATATACTCAGATATATACTCAGATATATACTCTGATATATCCTCTGATATATACTCTGATATATACTGTGATATATACTGTGATATATACTGTGATATATACTGTGATATATCCTCTAATATATAATCAGATATATACTCTGATATATACTCTGATATATACTCTGATATATATGCTCTGATATATATAATCTAATATATACTGTGATATATACTGTGATATATACTCTGATATATACTCTGATATATATACTCTGACATATACTCTGATAAATACTCAGATATATACTCTGATATATACTGTGATATATACTCTGATATACACTCTGATATATCCTCTGATATATATACTCTAATATATACTCTGATATATACTGTGATATATACTGTGATATATACTCTGATATATACTCTGATATATAATCTGATATATGCTCTAATATATACTGTGATATATACTCTCATATATATTCTGATATATACTCTGATAAATACTCAGATATATACTCTGATATATACTGTGATATATACTCTGATATACACTCTGATATATCCTCTTATATATACTATGATATATACTCTGATATATACTGTGATATATACTCTGATATATCCTCTTATATATACTATGATATATACTCTGATATATACTGTGATATATACTCAGATATATACTCTGATATATCCTCTGATATGTACTCAGATATATACTCTGATATATCCTCTGATATATACTCAGATATATACTCTGATATATATACTCTGATATATACTCTGATATATCCTCTAATATATACTCAGATATATACTCTGATATATACTCTGATATATACTCCGATATATACTCAGATGTATACTCTGATATATATACTCTAATATATACTCAGATATATACTCTGATATATCCTCCGATATATACTCTGATATATACTCTGATATATACTCAGATATATACTCAGATATATCCTCTGATATATCCCCTGATATATACTCTGATATATACTCTGCTATATACTGTGATATATATACTCTGATATATACTCTGATATATCCTCTGATATATACTCAGATATATACTCTGATATATACTCTGATATATCCTCTAATATATACTCAGATATATACTCTGATATATACTCTGATATATACTCAGATATATACTCTGATATATATACTCTAATATATACTCAGATATATACTCTGATATATCCTCCGATATATACTCTGATATATACTCTGATATATACTCTGATATATACTCAGATATATACTCAGATATATCCTCTGATATATCCCCTGATATATACTGTGATATATACTCAGATATATACTCTGATATATCCTCTGATATATACTCTGATATATACTGTGATATATACTCTGATATATACTCTGATATATACTCAGATATATACTCTGATATATCCTCTGATATATCCTCTGATATATACTCTGATATATACTGTGATATATACTGTGATATATACTGTGATATTTACTCTGACATATACTCTGATATATCATCTGATATATACTCTGATATATACTCTGATATATCCTCTGATATATACTCTGATATATACTGTGATATATACTGTGATATATACTCTGATATATACTCTGATTTATCCTCTGATACATACTCTAATATATATATACTCTGATATATACTCTGATATATCCTCTGAAATATACTCTGATATATACTCTGATATATATTGTGATTTATACTCTGATATGTACTCTGATATGTCCTCTGATATATCCTCTGATATATCCTCTGATGTATCCTCAGATATATACTCTAATATATACTCAGATATATACTGTGATATTATATCAGTATTATATATACTCTCATATATCCCCTGATATATACTGTGATATATACTCTGATATATACTCTGATATATACTCTGATATATACTGCGATATATACTGTGATATATACTCTGATATATACTCTGATATATACTCTGATATATCCTCTGATATATACTCTGATATATACTGTGATATATACTGTGATATATACTCTGATATATACTCTGATATATACTCTGATATATACTCTGATATATCCTCTGATACATACTCTAATATATATATACTCTGATATATACTCTGATATATCCTCTGAAATATACTCTGATATATACTCTGATATATATTGTGATATATACTCTGATATATACTCTGATATATACTCTGATATATCCTCTGATGTATCCTCAGATATATACTCTAATATATACTCAGATATATACTCTGATATTATATCAGTATTATATATACTCTCATATATCCCCTGATATATACTGTGATATATACTCTGATATATACTCTGATATATACTGTGATGTATACTGTGATATATACTCTGATATATACTCTGATATGTACTGTGATATATACTGTGATATATACTGTGATATATTCTCTTATATATACTCTGATATATATGCTCTGATATATATACTCTAATATATACTGTGATATATACTGTGATATATCCTCTGATATATACTCTGATATATACTCTGATATATAATCTGATATATACTCTAATATATACTGTGATATATACTCTGATATATATACTCTGACATATACTCTGATAAATACTCAGATATATACTCTGATATATACTGTGATATATACTCTGATATACACTCTGATATATCCTCTGATATATATACTCTAATATATACTCTGATATATACTCTGATATATACTGTGATATATACTCTGATATATACTCTGATATATACTCTGATATATCCTCTGATATATACTCTGATATATACTCTGATATATACTCAGATATATACTCAGATATATCCTCTGATATATCCCCTGATATATACTCTGATATATACTCTGCTATATACTGTGATATATATACTCTGATATAGACTCTGATATATCCTCTGATATTTACTCAGATATATACTCTGATATATACTCTGATATATCCTCTAATATATACTCAGATATATACTCTGATATATACTCTTATATATACTCAGATATATACTCTGATATATGTACTCTAATATATACTCAGATATATACTCTGATATATCCTCCGATATATACTCTGATATATACTCTGATATATACTCAGATATATACTCAGATATATCCTCTGATATATCCCCTGATATATACTCTGATATATACTCTGATATATACTGTGATATATACTCAGATATATACTCTGATATATCCCCTGATATATACTCTGATATATACTCTGATATATACTCTGATATATACTCAGATATATACTCTGATATATCCTCTGATATATACTCTGATATATACTGTGATATATACTCTGATATATACTCTGATATATACTCTAATATACACTCTGATATCTACTCTGATATATACTGTGATATATACTCAGATATATACTCTGATATATCCTCTGATATATACTCTGATATATACTGTGATATATACTCTGATATATACTGTGATATATACTGTGATATATCCTCTAATATATAATCAGATATATACTCTGATATATACTCTGATATATACTCTGATGTATACTGTGATATATCCTCTAATATATACTCAGATATATACTCTGATATATACTCTGATATATATGCTCTGATATATATACTCTAATATATACTGTGATATATACTGTGATATATACTCTGATATATACTCTGATATATATACTCTGACATATACTCTGATAAATACTCAGATATATACTCTGATATATACTGTGATATATACTCTGATATACACTCTGATATATCCTCTGATATATATACTCTAATATATACTCGGATATATACTGTGATATATACTGTGATATATACTCTGATATATACTCTGATATATAATCTGATATATGCTCTAATATATACTGTGATATATACTCTCATATATATTCTGATATATACTCTGATAAATACTCAGATATATACTCTGATATATACTGTGATATATACTCTGATATACACTCTGATATATCCTCTTATATATACTATGATATATACTCTGATATATACTGTGATATATACTCAGATATATACTCTGATATATCCTCTGATATGTACTCAGATATATACTCTGATATATCCTCTGATATATACTCAGATATATACTCTGATATATATACTCTGATATATACTCTGATATATCCTCTAATATATACTCAGATATATACTCTGATATATACTCTGATATATACTCCGATATATACTCAGATGTATACTCTGATATATATACTCTAATATATACTCAGATATATACTCTGATATATCCTCCGATATATACTCTGATATATACTCTGATATATACTCAGATATATACTCAGATATATCCTCTGATATATCCCCTGATATATACTCTGATATATACTCTGCTATATACTGTGATATATATACTCTGATATATACTCTGATATATCCTCTGATATATACTCAGATATATACTCTGATATATACTCTGATATATCCTCTAATATATACTCAGATATATACTCTGATATATACTCTGATATATACTCTGATATATACTCTGATGTATACTGTGATATATCCTCTAATATATACTCAGATATATACTCTGATATATACTCTGATATATATGCTCTGATATATACTCTAATATACACTCTGATATATCCTCTGATATATCCGCTGATATATACTCAGATATATACTCTGATATATACTCTGATATATACTCTGATATATACTCTGATGTATACTGTGATATATCCTCTAATATATACTCAGATATATACTCTGATATATACTCTGATATATATGCTCTGATATATATACTCTAATATATACTGTGATATATACTGTGATATATCCTCTGATATATACTCTGATATATACTCTGATATATAATCTGATATATACTCTAATATATACTGTGATATATACTCTGATATATATACTCTGACATATACTCTGATAAATACTCAGATATATACTCTGATATATACTGTGATATATACTCTGATATACACTCTGATATATCCTCTGATATATATACTCTAATATATACTCTGATATATACTGTGATATATACTCTGATATATAATTTGATATATACTGTGATATATACTCTGATATATACTCTGATATATACTCTGATATATACTCTAATATATACAGTGATATATACTCTGATATATATTCTGATATATACTCTGATAAATACTCAGATATATACTCTGATATATACTGTGATATATACTCTGATATACACTCTGATATATCCTCTTATATATACTCTGATATATACTCTGATATATACTCTAATATATACAGTGATATATACTCTGATATATATTCTGATATATACTCTGATAAATACTCTGATATATACTCAGATATATACTCTGATATATCCTCTGATATATACTCTGATATATACTGTGATATATACTCTGATATATACTCTGATATATACTCTAATATACACTCTGATATCTACTCTGATATATACTGTGATATATACTCAGATATATACTCAGATATATACTCTGATATATCCTCTGATATATACTCTGATATATACTGTGATATATACTCTGATATATACTGTGATATATACTGTGATATATCCTCTAATATATAATCAGATATATACTCTGATATATACTCTGATGTATACTGTGATATATCCTCTAATATATACCCAGATATATACTCTGATATATACTCTGATATATATGCTCTGATATATATACTCTAATATATACTGTGATATATACTGTGATATATACTCTGATATATACTCTGATATATATACTCTGACATATACTCTGATAAATACTCAGATATATACTCTGATATATACTGTGATATATACTCTGATATACACTCTGATATATCCTCTGATATATATACTCTAATATATACTCTGATATATACTGTGATATATACTGTGATATATACTCTGATATATACTCTGATATATAATCTGATATATGCTCTAATATATACTGTGATATATACTCTCATATATATTCTGATATATACTCTGATAAATACTCAGATATATACTCTGATATATAGTGTGTTATATACTCTGATATACACTCTGATATATCCTCTTATATATACTATGATATATACTCTGATATATACTGTGATATATACTCAAATATATACTCTGATATATCCTCTGATATGTACTCAGATATATACTCTGATATATCCTCTGATATATACTCAGATATATACTCTGATATATATACTCTGATATATACTCTGATATATCCTCTAATATATACTCAGATATATACTCTGATATATACTCTGATATATACTCCGATATATACTCAGATGTATACTCTGATATATATACTCTAATATATACTCAGATATATACTCTGATATATCCTCAGATATATACTCTGATATATACTCTGATATATACTCAGATATATACTGTGATATATACTCTGATATACACTCTGATATATCCTCTGATATATATACTCTAATATATACTCTGATATATACTGTGATATATACTCTGATATATAATTTGATATATACTGTGATATATACTGTGATATATACTCTGATATATACTCTGATATATAATCTGATATATACTCTAATATATACAGTGATATATACTCTGATATATATTCTGATATATACTCTGATAAATACTCAGATATATACTCTGATATATACTGTGATATATACTCTGATATACACTCTGATATATCCTCTTATATATACTCTGATATATACTCTGATATATACTGTGATATATACTCAGATATATACTCTGATATATCCTCTGATATGTACTTAGATATATACTCTGATATATCCTCTGATATATACTCAGATATATACTCTGATATATATACTCTGATATATACTCTGATATATCCTCTAATATATACTCAGATATATACTCTGATATATACTCTGATATATACTCCGATATATACTCAGATATATACTCTGATATATATACTCTAATATATACTCAGATATATACTCTGATATATCCTCCGATATATACTCTGATATATACTCTGATATATACTCAGATATATACTGATATATCCTCTGATATATCCCCTGATATATACTCTGATATATACTCTGCTATATACTGTGATATATATACTCTGATATATCCTCTGATATATACTCAGATATATACTCTGATATAATACTCTGATATATACTCTGATATATCCTCTAATATATACTCAGATATATACTCTGATATATACTCTGATATATACTCAGATATATACTCTGATATATGTACTCTAATATATACTCAGATATATCCTCCGATATATACTCTGATATATACTCTGATATATACTCAGATATATACTCAGATATATCCTCTGATATATCCCCTGATATATACTCTGATATATACTCTGATATATACTGTGATATATACTCAGATATATACTCTGATATATCCCCTGATATATACTCTGATATATACTCTGATATATACTCTGATATATACTCAGATATATACTCTGATATATCCTCTGATATATACTCTGATATATACTGTGATATATACTCTGATATATACTCTGATATATACTCTAATATACACTCTGATATCTACTCTGATATATACTGTGATATATACTCAGATATATACTCAGATATATACTCTGATATATCCTCTGATATATACTCTGATATATACTGTGATATATACTCTGATATATACTGTGATATATACTGTGATATATCCTCTAATATATAATCAGATATATACTCTGATATATACTCTGATATATACTCTGATGTATACTGTGATATATCCTCTAATATATACTCAGATATATACTCTGATATATACTCTGATATATATGCTCTGATATATATAATCTAATATATACTGTGATATATACTGTGATATATACTCTGATATATACTCTGATATATATACTCTGACATATACTCTGATAAATACTCAGATATATACTCTGATATATACTGTGATATATACTCTGATATACACTCTGATATATCCTCTGATATATATACTCTAATATATACTCTGATATATACTGTGATATATACTGTGATATATACTCTGATATATACTCTGATATATAATCTGATATATGCTCTAATATATACTGTGATATATACTCTCATATATATTCTGATATATACTCTGATAAATACTCAGATATATACTCTGATATATACTGTGATATATACTCTGATATACACTCTGATATATCCTCTTATATATACTATGATATATACTCTGATATATACTGTGATATATACTCTGATATACACTCTGATATATCCTCTTATATATACTATGATATATACTCTGATATATACTGTGATATATACTCAGATATATACTCTGATATATCCTCTTATATGTACTCAGATATATACTCTGATATATCCTCTGATATATACTCAGATATATACTCTGATATATATACTCTGATATATACTCTGATATATCCTCTAATATATACTCAGATATATACTCTGATATATACTCTGATATATACTCCGATATATACTCAGATGTATACTCTGATATATATACTCTAATATATACTCAGATATATACTCTGATATATCCTCCGATATATACTCTGATATATACTCTGATATATACTCAGATATATACTCAGATATATCCTCTGATATATCCCCTGATATATACTCTGATATATACTCTGCTATATACTGTGATATATATACTCTGATATATACTCTGATATATCCTCTGATATATACTCAGATATATACTCTGATATATACTCTGATATATCCTCTAATATATACTCAGATATATACTCTGATATATACTCTGATATATACTCAGATATATACTCTGATATATATACTCTAATATATACTCAGATATATACTCTGATATATCCTCCGATATATACTCTGATATATACTCTGATATATACTCTGATATATACTCAGATATATACTCAGATATATCCTCTGATATATCCCCTGATATATACTGTGATATATACTCAGATATATACTCTGATATATCCTCTGATATATACTCTGATATATACTGTGATATATACTCTGATATATACTCTGATATATACTCAGATATATACTCTGATATATCCTCTGATATATCCTCTGATATATACTCTGATATATACTGTGATATATACTGTGATATATACTGTGATATTTACTCTGACATATACTCTGATATATCATCTGATATATACTCTGATATATACTCTGATATATCCTCTGATATATACTCTGATATATACTGTGATATATACTGTGATATATACTCTGATATATACTCTGATATATCCTCTGATACATACTCTAATATATATATACTCTGATATATACTCTGATATATACTCTGAAATATACTCTGATATATACTCTGATATATATTGTGATTTATACTCTGATATGTCCTCTGATATATCCTCTGATATATCCTCTGATGTATCCTCAGATATATACTCTAATATATACTCAGATATATACTGTGATATTATATCAGTATTATATATACTCTCATATATCCCCTGATATATACTGTGATATATACTCTGATATATACTCTGATATATACTCTGATATATACTGCGATATATACTGTGATATATACTCTGATATATACTCTGATATATACTCTGATATATCCTCTGATATATACTCTGATATATACTGTGATATATACTCTGATATATACTCTGATATATACTCTGATATATACTCTGATATATACTCTGATATATCCTCTGATACATACTCTAATATATATATACTCTGATATATACTCTGATATATCCTCTGAAATATACTCTGATATATACTCTGATATATATTGTGATATATACTCTGATATATACTCTGATATATACTCTGATATATCCTCTGATGTATCCTCAGATATATACTCTAATATATACTCAGATATATACTGTGATATTATATCAGTATTATATATACTCTCATATATCCCCTGATATATACTGTGATATATACTCTGATATATACTGTGATGTATACTGTGATATATACTCTGATATATACTCTGATATGTACTGTGATATATACTGTGATATATACTGTGATATATTCTCTTATATATACTCTGATATATATGCTCTGATATATATACTCTATTATATACTGTGATATATACTGTGATATATCCTCTGATATATACTCTGATATATACTCTGATATATAATCTGATATATACTCTAATATATACTGTGATATATACTCTGATATATATACTCTGACATATACTCTGATAAATACTCAGATATATACTCTGATATATACTGTGATATATACTCTGATATACACTCTGATATATCCTCTGATATATATACTCTAATATATACTCTGATATATACTCTGATATATACTGTGATATATACTGTGATATATACTCTGATATATACTCTGATCTATAATCTGATATATACTCTAATATATACAGTGATATATACTCTGATATATATTCTGATATATACTCTGATAAATACTCAGATATATACTCTGATATATACTGTGATATATACTCTGATATACACTCTGATATATCCTCTTATATATACTCTGATATATACTCTGATATATACTCTGATATATACTGTGATATATACTCAGATATATACTCTGATATATCCTCTGATATGTACTCAGATATATACTCTGATATATCCTCTGATATATACTCAGATATATACTCTGATAAATATACTCTGATATATACTCTGATATATCCTCTAATATATACTCAGATATATACTCTGATATATACTCTGATATATACTCCGATATATACTCAGATATATACTCTGATATATATACTCTAATATATACTCTGATATATCCTCTGATATATACTCAGATATATACTCTGATATATCCTCCGATATATACTCTGATATATACTCTGATATATACTCAGATATATACTCAGATATATCCTCTGATATATCCCCTGATATATACTCTGATATATACTCTGCTATATACTGTGATATATATACTCTGATATATACTCTGATATATCCTCTGATATATACTCAGATATATACTCTGATATAATACTCTAATATATACTCTGATATATCCTCTAATATATACTCAGATATATACTCTGATATATACTCTGATATATACACAGATATATACTCTGATATATGTACTCTAATATATACTCAGATATATACTCTGATATATCCTCCGATATATACTCTGATATATACTCTGATATATACTCAGATATATACTCAGATATATCCTCTGATATATCCCCTGATATATACTCTGATATATACTCTGATATATACTGTGATATATACTCAGATATATACTCTGATATATCCCCTGATATATACTCTGATATGTACTCTGATATATACTCAGATATATACTCTGATATATCCTCTGATATATACTGTGATATATACTGTGATATATACTCTGATATATACTCTGATATATACTCTAATATACACTCTGATATCTACTCTGATATATACTGTGATATATACTCAGATATATACTCTGATATATCCTCTGATATATACTCTGATATATACTGTGATATATACTCTGATATATACTGTGATATATACTGTGATATATCCTCTAATATATAATCAGATATATACTCTGATATATACTCTGATATATACTCTGATGTATACTGTGATATATCCTCTAATATATACTCAGATATATATTCTGATATATACTCTTATATATATGCTCTGATATATATACTCTAATATATACTGTGATATATACTGTGATATATACTGTGATATATACTCTGATATATACTCTGATATATATACTCTGACATATACTCTGATAAATACTCAGATATATACTCTGATATATACTGTGATATATACTCTGATATACACTCTGATATATCCTCTGATATATATACTCTAATATATACTCTGATATATACTGTGATATATACTGTGATATATACTCTGATATATACTCTGATATATAATCTGATATATGCTCTAATATATACTGTGATATATACTCTCATATATATTCTGATATATACTCTGATAAATACTCAGATATATACTCTGATATATACTGTGATATATACTCTGATATACACTCTGACATATCCTCTTATATATACTATGATATATACTCTGATATATACTGTGATATATACTCAGATATATACTCTGATATATCCTCTGATATGTACTCAGATATATACTCTGATATATCCTCTGATATATACTCAGATATATACTCTGATATATATACTCTGATATATACTCTGATACATCCTCTAATATATACTCAGATATATACTCTGATATATACTCTGATATATACTCCGATATATACTCAGATGTATACTCTGATATATATACTCTAATATATACTCAGATATATACTCTGATATATCCTCCGATATATACTCTGATATATACTCTGATATATACTCAGATATATACTCAGATATATCCTCTGATATATCCCCTGATATATACTCTGATATATACTCTGCTATATACTGTGATATATATACTCTGATATATACTCTGATATATCCTCTGATATATACTCAGATATATACTCTGATATATACTCTGATATATCCTCTAATATATACTCAGATATATACTCTGATATATACTCTGATATATACTCAGATATATACTCTGATATATACTCTGATATATATACTCTAATATATACTCAGATATATACTCTGATATATCCTCCGATATATACTCTGATATATACTCTGATATATACTCTGATATATACTCAGATATATACTCAGATATATCCTCTGATATATCCCCTGATATATACTGTGATATATACTCAGATATATACTCTGATATATCCTCTGATATATACTCTGATATATACTGTGATATATACTCTGATATATACTCTGATATATACTCAGATATATACCCTGATATATCCTCTGATATATCCTCTGATATATACTCTGATATATACTGTGATATATACTGTGATATATACTGTGATATTTACTCTGACATATACTCTGATATATCATCTGATATATACTCTGATATATACTCTGATATATCCTCTGATATATACTCTGATATATACTGTGATATATACTGTGATATGTACTCTGATATATACTCTGATATATCCTCTGATACATACTCTAATATATATATACTCTGATATATACTCTGATATATCCTCTGAAATATACTCTGATATATACTCTGATATATATTGTGATTTATACTCTGATATGTACTCTGATATGTCCTCTGATATATCCTCTGATATATCCTCTGATGTATCCTCAGATATATACTCTAATATATACTCAGATATATACTGTGATATTATATCAGTATTATATATACTCTCATATATCCCCTGATATATACTGTGATATATACTCTGATATATACTCTGATATATACTCTGATATATACTGCGATATATACTGTGATATATACTCTGATATATACTCTGATATATACTCTGATATATCCTCTGATATATACTCTGATATATACTGTGATATATACTGTGATATATACTCTGATATATACTCTGATATATACTCTGATATATACTCTGATATATCCTCTGATACATACTCTAATATATATATACTCTGATATATACTCTGATATATCCTCTGAAACATACTCTGATATATACTCTGATATATATTGTGATATATACTCTGATATATACTCAGATATATCCTCTGATGTATCCTCAGATATATACTCTAATATATACTCAGATATATACTCTGATATTATATCAGTATTATATATACTCTCATATATCCCCTGATATATACTGTGATATATACTCTGATATATACTCTGATATATACTGTGATGTATACTGTGATATATACTCTGATATATACTCTGATATGTACTGTGATATATACTGTGATATATACTGTGATATATTCTCTTATATATACTCTGATATATCCTCTGATATATACTCAGATATATACTCTGATATATCCTCAGATATATTCTCTTATATATACTCAGATATATACTCAGATATATACTGTGATATTATATCAGTATTATACATACTCTGATATATACTGTGATATATACTGTGATATATACTGTGATATATACTCTGATATATACTGCGATATATACTGTGATATATACTCTGATATATACTCTGATATATCCTCTGATATATACTCAGATATATTCTCTGATATATACGCTGATATTATATCAGTATAATATATAGTCTGAGAGGTCGGTGGTCAGCCTGCAGCCATGTTGAGTAGCGACACTGCTCCAGCAGTCAGAGTTCCAGCAGAGGAATGTGAACTGAACCGGCCTCAGAAATTAAACAGGAATTTTCCACTGGGCTTTTATCTTATCTGTGTTTACTGTGAGCCCTGCTGACTGTAACGGACCCGCGGATGGCGCTCACTGCCAGCAGCTGCAAACTGGCACCCGACAACCAAAAAGGTTTGGTCCAAACCTGGCCCACATCAGAGGTTTTCCTGAAGCCCACATTTGGGCTGGAAGGATGCTGTTAAGTCACATATATATGTGGCTACCTGAAGTCAGCCACATACCCGCCACACAGGATCTCTGGGCCACGTCTGGTCCTCACTGCACATCCTGTACTCTAACTTAGACTCATGGGCCGTGGGCCACATCTGGCCCACTGGTCAGGGCTGTAACTGAGCCACAGGGGCCGAACGTCTGCTGTCTGTGCTCTGAAACGGATCGGTTAACAGGTGCTTGTTTGACAGAGAGGAAGAAAATTCAGTCGTGATGGAACACGGAAACATCCATCCATTTATTTTCTGGACCTACTTAAACCAATTTTAGTGATTTGGGGGGCTGGAGCCTATCCCAGCTGTTAGGTCAGGTTAGGTTAGGTTAGGTTAGGGTTAGGTTAGGTTAGGTTAGGTTAGGGTTAGGTTAGGTTAGGTTAGGGTTAGGTTAGGTTAGGTTAGGTTAGGGTTAGGTTAGGTTAGGTTGGGTTAGGGTTAGGTTAGAGTTAGGGTTGGGGTTGGGGTTAGGGTTAGGGTTATTGGTGTGAATTTTGTTTGCACTGGCCTGCCTGTAGAGTGTCCCCGGTCCATGATTTGAGAAAAGAGAAATAATCAGGTTAGGAAGGAAATTTGTGGCTGAGTGGAAGGGCAACCGCCTGCCACGCGGAGGAACCAGGTTCGATTCCAGTTATGGTAGGTGGGGGAATGTTTGAGGTGGAGTAATTATGAAGTGTCATTGAGACCTGTTGGGACTGTGGTGCCTAGTCTGTGGATCCAGATTCTTTCTGCTCTTCTCCTCTGCCCCAGAGTCCAGGTGATGTTTGATTCGAGGCCGGAGATGATGATTGAATCCGGGGAATGAATTTGAAAGTGGGTGACCAATGGAGTGGTGAGTATGTTTAACAGGATATTTCTGAGATGTTGTTGGAGACGGGTGATGAGTTGGTTTTGGGTTTCTCCGATATAGTGTTTATTGCAGGTTGTGCAAGTGATGATATAAACTATATTGGTGTGATTTAGAGAGAAATTGCCATGAGGGGGGAATGACAGTTTACCGTGGGGATTGGTGATGAATTTCCTATTCCTGAAATAATGATCCTCTGGTATGACGACGGGTTGGGAGTTGGGGGTGAATTTGGACTTGACCAGGAGGTTATGGAGGTTGGGGTTCTTCCTGAAAGCTGAGATTACCCTGTGGTTTTTGATGGGGGAGTAATGGGGTTGTATCCTGTTGAAGTTGGACTTTATTGTTTGGTGAAGATTGGTGATTTTATGAGAAAATGTGGAGACTAGAGGGAGGAGTTGTTCTGTGGTGGTTCGTGATGGTGTGTTGGTCATAGTGGGGGTAGAGGGGGAAGTGGGGTACGCAGTAAAGTAGAGTGAGGGGGAAAGGTTAAGGTTAGGGTTAGGGTTGGGATTAGGCTGCAACTCTAGGTTCGGATAGTGGGAGAGGTTAGGGTTAGGGTTAGGGTTTGGGTTAGGGTTGGGATACAAACCTTGGCTCAGGTAGGGGGAGAGGTTAGGGTTAGGGTCTGGGTTAGGGTTAAGGTTAGGATACAAACCTTTGTTCAGGTAGGGGGAGAGGTTAGGGTTAGGGGTAGGGGTAGGGGTAGGGTTAGGGTTAGGGTCTGGGTTAGGGTTAGGGTTAGGGTTAGGATACAAACCTTGGTTCAGGTAGGGGGAGAGGTTAGGGTTAGGGTTAGGGTTAGGGTTAGGGTTAGGGTTAGGGTTGGGGTTAGGGTTAGGGTTGGGGTTAGGGTTAGGGTTGGGGTTAAGTCAGGGGTTAGGGTTGGGGGACGGGGAAGGGGGGGCGGTGTTGTGTTTAAGGGGGTATGGAGTGGCCTGTGAGCGAGTGGGAGCAAGGGAGGCCAAGGTACTGTTCTTAATTTGACGGAGGAATCTTTTGGAATACTTGCGTTGACGAAGGACGGAAAAGAGGGTGCGGGTGGAAATTTCAAAGTCAGAGGGTAAAGAAGAAATGCGGTGGAACCTGATTATTTGGGACTTAATGATGCCTTTGAATGTATGTTTGGGGTGATAACTGGTTTTGTATAGAAGTGCATGGGTGTCGGTGGCCTTGAAATATACCTTAGTGTGTATTAATTTGGAGGTGGAGTTGGGTGTTTGAAAAAAAACGGTCGTATCAAGGAAATTAACTTGGTTGGAATCTATGTTATATTTAACTTTAATGGATTTGTGGTGGTTATTGAGGATGGTGATGAATGTATGGAATGCCGGGAGATCGTGGGGCCATATACCGAAAATGTCATCTAGGAACCGGAGGAAAAGAGATGGTTGTAGTGGACACTTGGCCAGGGCTCCTTGCTCCCACTCGCTCATGTACAGATTGGCATAAGCTGGTGCAAATCGTTGGCCCATGGCAGTCCCGTGTATTTGTAAGTATTGTTGATTGTTGAAGTTAAAGTTGTTATTGTTGAGGCAGAGTTTGAGAAGTTGGATGAGTTCCTGGTCTGGTCTATTGGGATCTGGGTATTTTTTAAAGATGGAGTGAATGGTTTGAATGCCGAGTTCTGTATTGATGTTGGTGTACAAGCTAGCTATATCGATTGTGAAAAGAAAAGACTGCTGGGGGACTGCCATGGACCTGATGATACTGATGAAGTGATATGTATCCTTTACGTAGCTGGGGTGTTTGGTAGATAGAGGGTTGAGGAAATGGTCTATATAGCGGGAAATATTGTTGGTTATGCTGTTGCAATCCGAGACTATGGGTCGACCGGGGGGAACCTCGAAGGGAACTGTCCAAGTGGCGGGGTCCTTGTGGATTTTGGGGAGGAGGTAAAAGTGACGGGGGCGGGGGTTGTTGGGGCCAAGTAGATAGTTGTGTTGTTTGTAATTGATATATTTGTGATGATATAGTGTACGTACTATTGTTATTATTTGTTGTTGTGTACTAGTTTGGATGGAGTGGTCGATGGGTGTGTAATACCGGGTGTTGGAGAGTTGTCTGTTGGCTTCCAGTAGGTATTGCTGTCTATCCATGATGATGATTTTGGAGCCTTTGTCCGCAGGTTTGATGATAATATTGGGGTTTTGAATTAATTGTTTTAAGGCCCGGCGTTCGGGTTCTGACAGGTTGTCTGCAATGTCTGGGGGGGGGGCGGTAATTACGGAGGGCCATTTGGTCTGATTGAATGATGGATCTGATTCTTGGGTGCGCTAAAGCATAGGTCGGTTCCCAACTGGATGGGTTAGTGAAGGGGGTGGGCTGATGATTGGTTTTGGAATGAAAATGATCCAAAGTTTTTAGGCGTCTATGGTATTGATGGATGTCCCTTCGAAGTTCCCCCCGGTCGAAACCAGTGGGGCGTGGAACAAACGTAAGGCCTTTGTTTAACACGGAGATCTGTGCTGAGGTAAGGGAGAGGAGTGAAGAAAGATTAAGCAGATTGGAGTCTGCTTTAAGTTGGTTATTGGTGCGTTGTATTAACGTGGTGGCTGACAGGGGGCCATGGGGTAAAGGGAGAAGAGGTTCCTGGTTGGTTTGTGAAAGTTGGTCTGTGGCTTTATTGGGCTTATTGTGTGGGGAACTGTGTGTTGGATTGGGGTTGGCCGGTTTAGGTTTTATGGGAAGTTTAAATCTAGTTGATCACACCAATTGTGAAAGATATTGTTGGCCGTGGCAGGGGTCCAGTGGATGTTGTCCGGTTCTGTGATGAATGTGTCGTGGGGGATTTCTGTAAGAAAGGGGAGGTGAGTGGCTGTGGTGTTATTGATGAATTTAAGATTATATTGTTGGGTTGCAGTGAGTTGTTTGGAAAAGTTCATTATTGGGATGTAGATATCTGCATTGGGTAGTGTAGTTCGGGCCAATTTATATACTGCTTTGAGTTGTTTAGTTGATGTTTGTTTCGGATCCTGATCCTTGTTGTTTATACCTACCGAAATGATTGCTATTTTGACATTCTTGTTGATTGGAGTTTTTTCAAATATTTTTTGGAAGTGATATAGGTTGGCACCGGGATAGCTATCTAACTGGATATTTGGGTTAGTGTGAGGGGGTATTCTGCTGATGTTGGAGTCACCAAGGATGATGATGTGTTTGTGGAAAGTGAAGTGCCAGTCCTGTAGCTTGCGGTTAGGACATGCTAGGTGGTAGTTGGGTTTGAAGTTATTGTGTTGAGGACTGTTGGGTGTATTGGAAGCCCGGTCTGAGGGTCCTAAGAAAGTAGTGATGGGTTTTTGGGTGATGGATGTTCTGGTGATGGGGCCGAGGCGGATGGGCAGCCGGGCCCCGCACCCAGATGGAGACGAGGAGGGCTCAGATAGGGCTCCTGCATAAGTCATTTTGGCTTTAGGGGTCCCTGTCATCATGACCCTGCCCTCCTCGGGGGTGGAGTTTGGGACAGTGTTTGTGAGGGCCCGCCGCCCCCCAGCCTCGGCCGCAACACCAGGGGAACCTGTCTGTGGTGAAGAAAGAGAGGGAGGATTATTATTGGTGTAGGTGATAATGGATCTATTGTGTGTGGTGCTCAACGAGATGGAGTCCAAGTCTTGGGAGTTGGATGTGGGGGATTGCGGTGGTGAGTCTGCCTGAACCCCAACCTCCCTAACCGATTGTGCGGTGATCTGTTCGCTGCGGGGTTCCTGATGGTGGAGTCTGGGTTTCCTCTGGGGCAGAGGAGTGGAGGCTGTAAGTGGTTGTGTTGTTGAATTTGCCTTGGATGTCTGGATGGGTTGTTTGATTAGTGGAACCATGTGCAAGATTTTAACATCAAGCACATCTTGTGTGTATACCGGGTACGGAGAAAAGATGGATGTGGATATGGGCGGGGTTAATGGGGGCTGTGTTGGGGTGGTAGGGGCCTGGCAGGCGGTTGCCCCCTGTTGGGGTAGCAGGATGGTGGTGGGAGCGGTACCAGGCGGGGACCCCCCCGGGGGTTGGGCCGGGGGGAAAGGAACAGGGGAAGAGATGGTGGGTGCGATGGTAGTCGGGGGTGGGGTTTTGGGACAAATTTGTGGGACCGGGTTATGGGGTGCTAAGTATTGGAGTAATTTTCCGGGGGCTTGGGATTTGGGCAGGGGTGGGAATTCTGTGTCCTCCCCAGCCTCCGAGATGGGGGTTAGGCAACTGATGGGGCGGTGGTCCAGTGTCTCGGGGGCAAGGGGGGTGGTGGCGGTGGAATTGTAGTGGTGGGGTCCAGAGTATTTTTGGTGAAGCCTAGTGTATGTTTAACTGTGTCCAGAGTAATGGCAGATAGCTTATGACCATATCTTTTATTAGCCCAGCCTGTGGCTATTTGAAGAGCTATTGGGTCAGGGGGAGTGGTGGTGAGGGATTCAATAGTGTTGTTATAATGCTCTTGTAAGATGAACATTGTTTCCTGTAACCAGATTGTTGTATTGTCTTTGATTTTATGGTGAGTTTCCGGGGTTGGGGCTGCTGGCTTGATACATTCAGTGAGTTTGGTGACCTGTCTCACCATGCCGGGAGGGAAGGTGTTGGTGGAGATGGCCTTGTCTATGATTTTTTTATGATGAATGGCTTGAATAATTTTGAAATAAATTTTGCTGTTATTACGTGTTTCGATGGTGGGTGGTATATATCGGGTACGGGTGCTGGGGTGGGAGTGAGTCGGTTCCCTGTTGGGACGTGAGTGGGCAGTTCTGAGGGGTGCATACGTGGTGAGGGACATGAGTGGTTTGGGGGGAAGTGGCGTGATAGTAAGAGGGTTCCTGGTTGTATTGGCCATTTCAAAGGGTGTGGTTCCTATGTTTGGGTTACTGCTGTGTAGAGGTTGCTTACCTGATTAAGGATGGTTGGATGGTTCCAAACGGAGCTGAGGTCTGCAGGTTATGGCAGGCTTGGAATATTATCCAGGTATCCGTTTTGGTGATTGGAGCAGTTGTGTGGTTCCTTGGTGGTTTGTAGACTGTAACCACCCGTGTTGAGATGTTGTGGTGGTGGTCTCGGGCCTCCAGGTTATGGGTGAAGCGCCAGTCCAGTCTGGTTGAAGATGGTTAGATGCTTCCAAAACGGAGCAAAGGTCCGCAGGTTATGGCAGGCTTGGAATATAATCCAGGTGTCAGTTTAGGTGACTGGTCCAATTGTGAGGTTCCTTGGTGGCTTGTAGACTGTAGCCACCCGTGTTGAGATGTTGTAGTGGTGGTCTCAGGCTTCCAGGTTATGGGTGAAGCGCCAGTCCAGTCTATAGAAAGTTGTTACTCAAGGCAGATGTTAGTGCAGGCTCTGGTGTAGAGCTATTGCATAGGCTCGCAACCTCCAGTAGCAGTTAAAATCACTTTAATTTTAATGAATTAAAACCAAGTCCCTGTTAAAAAGTTAAAAGTTTAAAAGGGAACCGGTCCTCTTTAAAATAGTCAAGGTGACCAGGATATAAAACAAAAAGAAAGCAATAAGCAATGAACAAACAATTGGGAATTATACCTGACGTTTCGCAAAATGCTGCTTCATCAGAGGCTGGAATAAGAGGCCGGGGAGGACAGTTGGAACTTATAGGTTTTGTGGAGCCTATCCCAGCTGTTAGGTTAGGTTAGGTTAGGGTAGGGTAGGGTAGGGTAGGGTAGGGTAGGGTAGGGTAGGGTAGGGTAGGGTAGGGTAGGTTAGGTTAGGTTAGTGTAGGGTTAGGTTAGGTTAGGTTAGGTTAGGTTAGGGTTAGGTTAGGGTTAGGGTTAGGGGTTATTGTGAGGGTTAGGTTAGGTTAGGGTAGGGTAGGGTTAGGGTTAGTGGGTCAGAGGCGGGTGCACCCAGTACCAGTCCATCACAGGGCCACACAGACACAAACCAGACAAACAATGGTGGACGGTGGGAGAACGCAGGCACACACGGGGAGAACGTGCAGACTCCACACAGAAGCCCGGGATTAGAACCAGGAACCCTCTGCTGCGGGGGGACGGTTCTGACCACCACACACCCGAGCTGCCGTGATACAGAAACTGTTCTTTCAACTGGGAGCCAAACTGATAAAAACTACAAATATGAATGAAATAATCTGGTAAGACATGAAGTGGACCCGGCCTTTACGGTCCAACTCAGCGAGTCTCTGACTGTGGGGAGGAGGAGCTGCACCTTTAAATCCTGCAGAGATCCAGCATGTGCTGAACTTTGAGCTCCACCCGATAGCTGCAGGAACCAGAGGCTGATGCTGTGTGGGTCCAGAAACAAAGTGAGCACATCAATCTGACTGATTCAGTCCATAAAATGAGCTGCTGAGATCCTCTGCTCTGATATTCAGGCCAGAGATCCTCTGCTGTCAGCGTCTCTCTGAGGCCGTTTTCATTGTGTTTGACAGCTTTGATGAAGCTGGAAGCAGAAACCGGAGCGCACTTCTGTGGGTTTTCTGTCGGATCATCACCAGCTCGCTCTCATTGTGCTGAAGTCCAGCTGGCTTTTTCTGTGTAAACCACTTCACATTCACCACTTTCTGGGAGCTTCTTATGTGATGCAAACCGGGCAGAAGCTGCCGGGTTCCTGTGTGTGAACGCTGCTGTGGCTGTTCACCGGTAGAAAGAGTGTAAGGAATGTTGTTTTTTTCCGTCAGAGACTGACCTCACCCACTCACACGGCTCATATCACCGGATTGATTTTAAAACTCTTTTACTGGTTTTAAACTACTTTTAAAGCTCTTAATGGTTTTAGTCCTGAGTATTTATCTGACTTGCTTTTAGTCTACGAGCCTCCCAGAGTCTCAGGTCATCGAGGGCTGCTCGAAAGCATGTGGAGAAGCGACCTGAAGACCTGCAGACCTGCACACCTGAAGACCTGAAGACCTGAAGACCTGCAGACCTGCGGACCTGAAGACCTGAAGACCTGAAGACCTGCAGACCTGAAGACCTGAAGACCTGCAGACCTGCGGACCTGCGGACCTGAAGACCTGAAGACCTGAAGACCTGCAGACCTGCGGACCTGAAGACCTGAAGACCTGAAGACCTGAAGACCTGCAGACCTGCGGACCTGAAGACCTGAAGACCTGCAGACCTGAAGACCTGAAGACCTGAAAAACTGAAGACCTGCAGACCTGAAGACCTGAAGACCTGCAGACCTGCGGACCTGAAGACCTGAAGACCTGAAGACCTGCAGACCTGAAGACCTGAAAAACTGAAGACCTGCAGACCTGAAGACCTGAAGACCTGAAGAACTGAAGACCTGAAGACCTGCAGACCTGCGGACCTGAAGAGCTGAAGACCTGCAGACCTGAAGACCTGAAGACCTGCAGACCTGTGGACCTGAAGACCTGAAGACCTGCAGACCTGAAGACCTGAAGACCTGAAGACCTGAAGACCTGCAGACCTGCAGACCTGAAGACCTGAAGACCTGCAGACCTGAAGAACTGAAGACCTGCAGACATGAAGACCTGAAGACCTGCAGACCTGCAGACCTGAAGACCTGAAGACCTGCACACCTGCACACCTGCAGACCTGAAGACCACCAGACCTGAACAACTGAAGACCTGCAGACCTGAGGACCTGAAGACATGAAGACCGGCAGACCTGAAGACCTGAAGACCTGAAGACCTGCAGACCTGAAGACCTGAAGAACTGAAGACCTGCAGACCTGAAGACCTGAAGACCTGAAGAACTGAATACCTGAAGACCTGCAGACCTGAAGACCTGCAGACCTGAAGACCTGCAGACCTGGAGACCTGGAGACCTGAAGACCTGCAGACCTGAAAACCTTCAGACCTGCAGACCTGAAGACCTGAATACCTGAAGACCTGCAGACCTGCAGACTTGAAGACCTGAAGACCTGAATACCTGAAGACCTGCAGACCTGCAGACTTTAAGACCTGAAGACCTGCAGACCTGCAGACCTGAAGACCTGAAGACCTGCAGACCTGAAAACCTGCAGACCTGCAGACCTGCAGACCTGAAGACCTGCAGACCTGCAGACCTGCAGACCTGAAGACCTGCAGACCTGTTGACCTGAAGACCTGAAGACCTGCAGACCTGAAGACCTGCAGACCTGTTGACCTGAAGACCTGAAGACCTGAAGAACTGAAGACCTGCTGACCTGAAGACCTGCAGACCTGAAGACCTGCAGACCTGAAGACCTGAAGACCTGCAGACCTGAATACCTGAAGACCTGCAGACATGCAGACCTGAAAACCTGCAGACCTGCAGACCTGAAGACCTGAAGACCTGAAGACCTGCAGACCTGCAGAACTGCAGACCTGAAGACCTGAAGACCTGCAGACCTGATGACCTGAAGACCTGAAGACCTGAAGACCTGAAGACCTGCAGACCTGAAGACCTGGAGACCTGAAGACCTGAAGACCTGCAGACCTGAAGACCTGAAGACCTGAATACCTGAAGACTTGCAGACCTTAAGACCTGCAGACCTGGAGACCTGAAGACCTGCAGACCTGAAGACCTGAAGACCTGAAGACCTGAAGACCTGAAGACCTGAATACCTGAAGACCTGCAGACCTGCAGACCTGCAGACTTGAAGACCTGCAGACCTGAAGACCTGAAGACCTGCAGACCTGCAGACCTTAAGAACTGAAGACCTGCGGACCTGAAGACCTGAAGACCTGCAGACCTGCAGACCTGAAGAACTGAAGACCTGCAGATCTGCACACCTGAATACCTGAAGACCTGAAGACCTGCAGACCTGCAGACCTGAAGACCTGAAGACCTTAAGACCTGCAGACCTGCAGACCTGAAGACCTGAAGACCTGCAGACCTGCAGACCTGAAGACCTGAAGAACTGAAGACCTGAAGACCTGAAGACCTGCAGACCTGCACACCTGAAGAACTGAAGACCTGAAGAACTGAAGACCTGCAGACCTGCAGACCTGAAGACCTGAAGACCTGCAGACCTGCAGACCTGAAGACCTGAAGACCTGAAGACCTGAAGAACTAAAGACCTGCAGACCTGAAGACCTGCATACCTGAAGACCTGAAAAACTGAAGACCTGAAGACCTGCAGACCTGCAGACCTGAAGAACTGAAGACCTGAAGACCTGAAGATCTGACGACCTGAAGACTGCAGACCTGCAGACCTGAAGACCTGAAGACCTGAAGAACTGAAGACCTGCAGACCTGAATACCTGATGACCTGAAGACCTGAAGACCTGCAGACCTGAAGACCTGAAAACCTGAAGACCTGCAGACCTGTTGACCTGCAGACCTGTAGACCTGCAGACCTGAAGAACTGAAGACCTGAAGACCTGAAGAACTGAAGACCTGCAGATCTGTATACCTGAAGACCTGAAGAACTGAAGACCTGCAGACCTGAAGACCTGAAGACCTGAAGAACTGAAGACCTGAAGACCTGAAGACCTGAAGACTTGAAGACCTGCAGACCTGAAGACTTGAAGACCTGCACACTTGAAGACCTGAAGAACTGAAGACATGCAGACCTGCAGACCTGAAGACCTGAAGACCTGAAGAACTGAAGACCTGAAGACCTGAAGACCTGAAGACCTGCAGACCTGAAGACCTGAAGACCTGAAGAACTGAAGACCTGCAGACCTGAAGAACTGAAGACCTGCAGACCTGAAGACCTGCAGACCCGTAGACCTGAAGAACTGAAGACCTGAAGACCTGCAGAACTGAAGATCTGAAGACCTGCAGACCTGAAGACCTGAAGAACTGAAGACCTGCAGACCTGCAGACCTGAAGACCTGAAGAACTGAAGACCTGAAGACCTGCAGACCTGAAGACCTGAAGAACTGAAGACCTGAAGACCTAAAGACCTGAAGAACTGAAGACCTGCAGACCTGAAGACCTGAAGACCTGAAAAACTGAAGACCTGAAGACCTGAAGACCTGAAGACTTGAAGACCTGCAGACCTGAAGACTTGAAGACCTGCACACTTGAAGACCTGAAGAACTGAAGACATGCAGACCTGAAGACCAGAAGACCTGAAGACCTGAAGACCTGCAGACCCGAAGACCTGAAGACCTGAAGACTTGAAGACCTGCAGACCTGCAGACCTGAAGACTTGAAGACCTGCAGACCTGCAGACCTGCAGACTTGAAGACCTGAAGAACTGAAGACCTGCAGACCTGAGGACCTGAAGACCTGAAGAACTGAAGACCTGCAGACCTGAAGACCTGAAGACCTGAAGAACTGAAAACCTGCAGACCTGGAGACCTGAAGACTTGAAGACTTGAAGACCTGCAGACCTGCAGACCTGCAGACTTGAAGACCTGAAGAACTGAAGAACTGAAGACCTGAAGACTTGAAGAACTGAAGACCTGAAGACTTGAAGACCTGCAGAGCTGCAGACTTGAAGACCTGAAGAACTGAAGATCTGCAGACCTGAAGACCTGAAGACCTGAAGAACTGAAGACCTGAAGACCTGCAGACCTGAAGACTTGAAGACCTGCAGACCTGCAGACCTGAAGAACTGAAGACCTGCACACCTGAAGACTTGAAGACCTGCAGACCTGCAGACCTGCAGACTTGAAGACCTGAAGAACTGAAGACCTGCAGACCTGATGACTTGAAGACTTGCAGACCTGCAGACCTGCAGACCTGCAGACTTGAAGACCTGAAGACCTGAAGACCTGCAGACCTGAAGACTTGAAGACCTGCAGACCTGCAGACCTGCAGACCTGCAGACCTGAAGACCTGAAGAACTGAAGACCTGAAGACCTGCAGACCTGAAGACCTGAAGAACTGAAGACCTGCAGACCTGCAGACCTGAAGACCTGAAGAACTGAAGACCTGCAGACCTGCAGACCTGTAGACCTGAAGACCTGCAGACCTGAAGAACTGAAGACCTGCAGATCTGTATACCTGAAGACCTGAAGAACTGAAGACCTGCAGACCTGAAGAACTGAAGACCTGCAGATCTGAATACCTTAAGACCTGAAGAGCTGAAGACCTGAATACCTGAAGACCTGCAGACCTGAATACCTGAAGACCTGCAGACCTGCAGACCTGCAGATCTGAAGAACTGAAGACCTGCAGACCTGCAGACCTGAAGAACTGAAGACCTGCAGACCTGAAGACCTGAATACCTGAAGACCTGCAGACCTGCAGCCCTGAAGACCTGAAGACCTACAGACCTGAACACCTGAAGACCTGAAGACCTGCAGACCTGTATACCTGAAGACATGCAGACCTGCAGACCTGAAGACCTGAAGACCTGAAGAACTGAAGACCTGCAGACCTGAATACCTGAAGACCTGCAGACCTGCAGACCTGAAGACCTGAAGACCTGCAGACCAGTTGACCTGAAGACCTGCAGACCTGAATACCTGAAGACCTGCAGACATGCAGACCTGAAGACCTGCAGACCTGCAGACCTGCAGACCTGAAGACCTGAAGAACTGAAGACCTGAAGACCTGAAGACCTGAAGAACTGAAGACCTGCAGACCAGAAGACCTGAAGACCTGAAGACCTGAAGACCTGCAGACCTGAAGACTTGAAGAACTGAAGACCTGAAGACTTGAAGACCTGCAGAGCTGCAGACTTGAAGACCTGAAGAACTGAAGATCTGCAGACCTGAAGACCTGAAGACCTGAAGAACTGAAGACCTGAAGACCTGCAGACCTGAAGACTTGAAGACCTGCAGACCTGCAGACCTGAAGAACTGAAGACCTGCACACCTGAAGACTTGAAGACCTGCAGACCTGCAGACCTGCAGACTTGAAGACCTGAAGAACTGAAGACCTGCAGACCTGATGACTTGAAGACTTGCAGACCTGCAGACCTGCAGACCTGCAGACTTGAAGACCTGAAGACCTGAAGACCTGCAGACCTGAAGACTTGAAGACCTGCAGACCTGCAGACCTGCAGACCTGCAGACCTGAAGACCTGAAGAACTGAAGACCTGAAGACCTGCAGACCTGAAGACCTGAAGAACTGAAGACCTGCAGACCTGCAGACCTGAAGACCTGAAGAACTGAAGACCTGCAGACCTGCAGACCTGTAGACCTGAAGACCTGCAGACCTGAAGAACTGAAGACCTGCAGATCTGTATACCTGAAGACCTGAAGAACTGAAGACCTGCAGACCTGAAGAACTGAAGACCTGCAGATCTGAATACCTTAAGACCTGAAGAGCTGAAGACCTGAATACCTGAAGACCTGCAGACCTGAATACCTGAAGACCTGCAGACCTGCAGACCTGCAGATCTGAAGAACTGAAGACCTGCAGACCTGCAGACCTGAAGAACTGAAGACCTGCAGACCTGAAGACCTGAATACCTGAAGACCTGCAGACCTGCAGCCCTGAAGACCTGAAGACCTACAGACCTGAACACCTGAAGACCTGAAGACCTGCAGACCTGTATACCTGAAGACATGCAGACCTGCAGACCTGAAGACCTGAAGACCTGAAGAACTGAAGACCTGCAGACCTGAATACCTGAAGACCTGCAGACCTGCAGACCTGAAGACCTGAAGACCTGCAGACCAGTTGACCTGAAGACCTGCAGACCTGAATACCTGAAGACCTGCAGACATGCAGACCTGAAGACCTGCAGACCTGCAGACCTGCAGACCTGAAGACCTGAAGAACTGAAGACCTGAAGACCTGAAGACCTGAAGAACTGAAGACCTGCAGACCAGAAGACCTGAAGACCTGAAGACCTGAAGACCTGCAGACCTGAAGACTTGAAGACCTGCAGACCTGCAGACCTGCAGACCTGCAGACTTGAAGACCTGAAGAACTGAAGACCTGCAGACCTGAAGACCTGAAGACCTGCAGACCTGAAGACCTGAAAACCTGAAGAACTGAAGACCTGAAGACCTGCAGACCTGAAGACCTGAAGAACTGAAGACCTGAAGACCTGAAGACCTGAAGAACTGAAGACCTGAAGAACTGAAGACCTGAAGACCTAAAGACCTGAAGAACTGAAGACCTGCAGACCTGAACACCTGAAGACCTGAAGACCTGAAGACCTGAAGACCTGAAGACCTGAAGACTTGAAGACCTGCAGACCTGAAGACTTGAAGACCTGCAGACCTGCAGATCTGAAGACCTGAAGACCTGAAGACCTGCAGACCTGAAGACCGTAAGACTTGAAGACCTGAAGAACTGAAGACATGCAGACCTGAAGACCTGAAGACCTGAAGAACTGAAGACCTGCAGACCTGAAGACTTGAAGACTTGAAGACCTGCAGACCTGCAGACCTGAAGACCTGAAGACCTGAAGAACTGAAGAACTGAAGACCTGAAGACTTGAAGAACTGAAGACCTGAAGACTTGAAGACCTGCAGACCTGAAGACCGTAAGACTTGAAGACCTGCAGACCTGCAGACCTGAAGACTTGAAGACTTGAAGACCTGCAGACCTGCAGACCTGCAGACTTGAAGACCTGAAGAACTGAAGACATGCAGACCTGAAGACCTGAAGACCTGAAGAACTGAAGACCTGCAGACCTGAAGACTTGAAGACTTGAAGACCTGCAGACCTGCAGACCTGAAGACCTGAAGACCTGAAGAACTGAAGAACTGAAGACCTGAAGACTTGAAGAACTGAAGACCTGAAGACTTGAAGACCTGCAGACCTGAAGACCTGAAGAACTGAAGACCTGCAGACCTGAAGACCTGAAGACCTGAAGAACTGAAGACCTGAAGACCTGCAGACCTGAAGACTTGAAGACCTGCAGACCTGCAGACCTGAAGAACTGAAGACCTGCAGACCTGAAGACCTGAAGACATGCAGACCTGAAGACCTGAAGACCTGAAGAACTGAAGACCTGAAGACCTGCAGACCTGAAGACCTGAAGAACTGAAGACCTGAAGACCTGAAGACCTCTAGACCTGAAGACCTGAAGAACTGAAGACCTGAAGACCTGAAGACCTGAAGAACTGAAGAACTGAAGACCTGCAGACCTGAAGACCTGAAGAACTGAAGACCTGAAGACCTGCAGACCTGAAGACCTGAAGAACTGAAGACCTGCAGACCTGCAGACCTGAAGACCTGAAGAACTGAAGACCTGAAGACCTGAAGACCTGAAGACCTGAAGAACTGAAGACCTGCAGACCTGAAGACCTGAAGAACTGAAGACCTGAAGACCTGCAGACCTGAAGACCTGAAGAACTGAAGACCTGCAGACCTGAAGACCTGCAGACCTGCAGACCTGCAGACCTGAAGACCTGCAGACCTACAGACCTTAAGACCTGAAGAACTGAAGACCTGAAGACCTGAAGACCTGCAGACCTGAAGACCTGAAGAACTGAAGACCTGAAGACCTGCAGACCTGAAGACCTGAAGAGCTGCAAACCTGCAGACCTGAAGACCTGAAGACCTGAAGAACTGAAGACCTGAAGACCTGCAGACCTGAAGACCTGAAGAACTGAAGACCTGAAGACCTGAAGACCTGAAGACCTGAAGAACTGAAGACCTGAAGACCTGCAGACCTGAAGACCTGAAGAACTGAAGACCTGAAGACCTGAAGACCTGAAGACCTGAAGAACTGAAGACCTGCAGACCTGAAGACCTGAAGAACTGAAGACCTGAAGACCTGCAGACCTGAGGACCTTAAGAACTGAAGACCTGCAGACCTGAAGACCTGAAGACCTGCAGACCTGAAGACCTGAAGAACTGATGACCTGAAGACCTGCAGACCTGAAGACCTGAAGAACTGAAGACATGCAGACCTGCAGACCTGAAGACCTGAAGACCTGCAGACCTGCAGACCTGTAGACCTGCAGACCTGAAGAACTGAAGACCCGAAGACCTGAAGAACTGAAGACCTGCAGATCTGTATACCTGAAGACCTGAAGAACTGAAGATCTGCAGACCTGAAGAACTGAAGACCTGCAGATCTGAATACCTTAAGACCTGAAGAGCTGAAGACCTGAATACCTGAAGACCTGCAGACCTGCAGACCTGCAGATCTGAAGAACTGAAGACCTGCAGACCTGCAGACCTGAAGAACTGAAGACCTGCAGACCTGAAGACCTGAATACCTGAAGACCTGCAGACCTGAAGACCTGCAGACCTGTTGAGCTGAAGACCTGAAGACCTGCAGACCTGCAGCCCTGAAGACCTGAAGACCTACAGACCTGAACACCTGAAGACCTGAAGACCTGCAGACCTGCATACCTGAAGACCTGCCGACCTGCAGACCTGCAGACCTGCAGACCTGAAGACCTGAAGAACTGAAGACCTGCAGACCTGAATACCTGAAGACCTGCAGACCTGCAGACCTGAAGACCTGAAGACCTGCAGACCAGTTGACCTGAAGACCTGAAGACCTGTTTACCTGAAGACCTGAAGACCTGCAGACCTGAATACCTGAAGACCTGCAGACATGCAGACCTGAAGACCTGCAGACCTGCAGACCTGCAGACCTGCAGACCTTAAGACCTGAAGAACTGAAGACCTGAAGACCTGAAGAACTGAAGACCTGAAGACCTGAAGACCTGAAGAACTGAAGACCTGCAGACCAGAAGACCTGCAGACCTGAAGACCTGAAGAACTGAAGACCTGCAGACCTGAAGACCTGAAGACCTGAAGACCTGAAGAACTGAAGACCTGCAGACCTGAAGAACTGAAGACCTGCAGACCTGAAGACTTGCAGACCCGAAGACCTGAAGACCTGAAGACCTGAAGACCTGCAGACCTGAAGACCTGAAGACCTGCAGACCTGAAGACCTGAAGAACTGAAGACCTGAAGACCTGCAGACCTGTTGACCTGAAGACCTGAAAACCTGAAGAACTGAAGACCTGAAGACCTGCAGACCTGAATACCTGAAGAACTGAAGACCTGCAGACCTGAAGACCTGAAGAACTGAAGACCTGAAGACCTGCAGACCTGAAGACCTGAAGAACTGAAGACCTGAAGAACTGAAGACCTGAAGAACTGAAGACCTGAAGACCTGAAGACCTGAAGACTTGAAGACCTGCAGACTTGAAGACCTGAAGAACTGAAGACATGCAGACCTGAAGACCTGAAGACCTGAAGAACTGAAGACCTGAAGACCTGCAGACCTGAAGACCTGAAGACCTGAAGACTTGAAGACCTGCAGACCTGCAGACCTGAAGACTTGAAGACTTGAAGACCTGCAGACCTGCAGACCTGCAGACCTGCAGACTTGAAGACCTGAAGAACTGAAGAACTGAAGGCCTGAAGACTTGAAGAACTGAAGACCTGAAGACTTGAAGACCTGCAGACCTGCAGACTTGAAGACCTGAAGAACTGAAGACCTGCAGACCTGCAGACCTGAAGACCTGAAGAACTGAAGACCTGAAGACCTGCAGACCTGAAGATTTGAAGACCTGCAGACCTGCAGACCTGAAGAACTGAAGACCTGCACACCTGAAGACTTGAAGACCTGCAGACCTGCAGACCTGCAGACTTGAAGACCTGAAGAACTGAAGACCTGCAGACCTGAAGACTTGAAGACCTGCAGACCTGCAGACCTGCAGACCTGCAGACTTGAAGACCTGAAGACCTGAAGACCTGCAGACCTGAAGACTTGAAGACCTGCAGACCTGCAGACCTGCAGACCTGAAGACCTGAAGAACTGAAGACCTGAAGACCTGCAGACCTGAAGACCTGAAGAACTGAAGACCTGCAGACCTGCAGACCTGAAGACCTGAAGACCTGCAGACCTGCAGACCTGTTGACCTGCAGACCTGTAGACCTGAAGACCTGAAGAACTGAAGACCTGAAGACCTGAAGAACTGAAGACCTGAAGACCTGAAGAACTGAAGACCTGCAGATCTGTATACCTGAATACCTGAAGAACTGACGACCTGCAGACCTGAAGAGCTGAAGACCTGAATACCTGAAGACCTGCAGACCTGAATACCTGAAGACCTGCAGACCTGCAGACCTGCAGATCTGAAGAACTGAAGACCTGCAGACCTGCAGACCTGAAGAACTGAAGACCTGTAGACCTGAAGACCTGAATACCTGTAGACCTGCAGACCTGCAGACCTGCAGACCTGTTGAGCTGAAGACCTGAAGACCTGCAGACCTGCAGCCCTGATGACCTGAAGACCTACAGACCTGAACACCTGAAGACCTGAAGACCTGCAGACCTGTATACCTGAAGACCTGCAGACCTGCAGACCTGCAGACCTGAAGACCTGAAGAACTGAAGACCTGCAGACCTGAAGACCTGTTGACCTGAAGACCTGAAGAACTGAAGACCTGCAGACCTGAATACCTGAAGACCTGCAGACCTGCAGACCTGAAGACCTGAAGACCTGCAGACCAGTTGACCTGAAGACCTGAAGACCTGTTGACCTGAAGACCTGCACACCTGAAGACTTTAAGACCTGCAGACATGCAGACCTGAAGACCTGAAGACCTGAAGAACTGAAGACCTGAAGACCTGCAGACCTGAAGACCTGAAGACCTGCAGACCTGAAGACCTGAAGAACTGAAGACCTGCACACCTGAAGACTTGCAGACCTGCAGACCTGCAGACCTGCAGACTTGAAGACCTGAAGACCTGAAGACCTGCAGACCTGAAGACTTGAAGACCTGCAGACCTGCAGACCTGCAGACCTGAAGACCTGAAGAACTGAAGACCTGAAGACCTGCAGACCTGAAGACCTGAAGAACTGAAGACCTGCAGACCTGCAGACCTGAAGACCTGAAGACCTGCAGACCTGCAGACCTGTTGACCTGCAGACCTGTAGACCTGCAGACCTGAAGAACTGAAGACCTGAAGACCTGAAGAACTGAAGACCTGAAGACCTGAAGAACTGAAGACCTGCAGATCTGTATACCTGAAGACCTGAAGAACTGAAGACCTGCAGACCTGAAGAACTGAAGACCTGCAGATCTGAATACCTTAAGACCTGAAGAGCTGAAGACCTGAATACCTGAAGACCTGCAGACCTGAATACCTGAAGACCTGCAGACCTGCAGACCTGCAGATCTGAAGAACTGAAGACCTGCAGACCTGCAGACCTGAAGAACTGAAGACCTGCAGACCTGAAGACCTGAATACCTGCAGACCTGCAGACCTGTTGAGCTGAAGACCTGAAGACCTGCAGACCTGCAGCCCTGAAGACCTGAAGACCTACAGACCTGAACACCTTAAGACCTGAAGACCTGCAGACCTGTATACCTGAAGACCTGCAGACCTGCAGACCTGAAGACCTGAAGACCTGAAGAACTGAAGACCTGCAGACCTGAATAACTGAAGACCTGCAGACCTGCAGAAATGAAGACCTGAAGACCTGCAGACCAGTTGACCTGAAGACCTGAAGACCTGTTGACCTGAAGACCTGAAGACCTGCAGACCTGAATACCTGAAGACCTGCAGACATGCAGACCTGAAGACCTGCAGACCTGCAGACCTTGAGACCTGAAGAACTGAAGACCTTAAGACCTGAAGACCTGATGAACTGAAGACCTGCAGACCAGAAGACCTGAAGACCTGAAGACCTGAAGACCTGCAGACCTGAAGACTTGAAGACCTGCAGACCTGCAGACCTGCAGACTTGAAGACCTGAAGAACTGAAGACCTGCAGACCTGAAGACCTGAAGACCTGAAGAACTGAAGACCTGAAGACCTGCAGACCTGAAGACCTGAAGAACTGAAGACCTGAAGACCTGCAGACCTGAAGACCTGAAGACCTGCAGACCTGAAGACCTGAAAACCTGAAGAACTGAAGACCTGAAGACCTGCAGACCTGAAGACCTGAAGAACTGAAGACCTGAAGACCTGAAGACCTGAAGAACTGAAGACCTGAAGACCTGCAGACCTGAAGACCTGAAGAACTGAAGACCTGAAGACCTAAAGACCTGAAGACTTGAAGACCTGCAGACCTGAAGACTTGAAGACCTGCAGACTTGAAGACCTGAAGAACTGAAGACATGCAGACCTGAAGACCTGAAGACCTGAAGAACTGAAGACTTGAAGACCTGCAGACCTGAAGACCTGAAGACCTGAAGACCTGAAGACTTGAAGACCTGCAGACCTGCAGACCTGAAGACTTGAAGACTTGAAGACCTGCAGACCTGCAGACATGCAGACTTGAAGACCTGAAGAACTGAAGACCTGCAGACCTGAAGACCTGAAGACCTGAAGAACTGAAGACCTGCAGACCTGAAGACCTGAAGACCTGAAGAACTGAAGACCTGCAGACCTGCAGACCTGAAGACTTGAAGACTTGAAGACCTGCAGACCTGCAGACCTGAAGACCTGAAGAACTGAAGAACTGAAGAACTGAAGACCTGAAGACTTGAAGAACTGAAGACCTGAAGACTAGAAGACCTGCAGACCTACAGACTTGAAGACCTGAAGAACTGAAGACCTGCAGACCTGAAGACCTGAAGACCTGAAGAACTGAAGACCTGAAGACCTGCAGACCTGAAGACTTGAAGACCTGCAGACCTGCAGACCTGAAGAACTGAAGACCTGCACACCTGAAGACTTGAAGACCCTCAGACCTGCAGACCTGCAGACTTGAAGACCTGAAGAACTGAAGACCTGCAGACCTGAAGACTTGAAGACCTGCAGACCTGCAGACCTGCAGACCTGCAGACTTGAAGACCTGCAGACCTGCACACCTGCAGACCTGAAGACTTGAAGACCTGCAGACCTGCAGACCTGCAGACCTGCAGACCTGAAGACCTGAAGAACTGAAGACCTGCAGACCTGAAGACCTGAAGACCTGCAGACCTGAAGACCTGAAGAACTGAAGACCTGAAGACCTGCAGACCTGCAGACCTGAAGACCTGAAGAACTGAAGACCTGAAGACCTGCAGACCTGAAGACCTGCAGACCTGCAGACCTGAAGACCTGAAGACCTGAAGACCTGCAGACCTGAAGACCTGAAGACCTGAAGAACTGAAGACCTGAAGACCTGCAGACCTGAAGACCTGAAGAACTGAAGACCTGAAGACCTGCAGACCTGAAGACCTGAAGAACTGAAGACCTGAAGACCTGAAGACCTGAAGACCTGAAGAACTGAAGACCTGCAGATCTGAAGACCTGAAGAACTGAAGACCTGAAGACCTGCAGACCTGAAGACCTGAAGAACTGAAGACCTGCAGACCTGCAGACCTGAAGACCTGAAGAACTGAAGACCTGAAGACCTGAAGACCTGAAGAACTGAAGACCTGCACACCTGAAGACCTGAAGAACTGAAGACCTGAAAACCTGAAGAACTGAAGACCTGCAGATCTGTATACCTGAAGACCTGAAGAACTGAAGACCTGCAGACCTGAAGACCTGAAGAGCTGCAGACCTGAAGACCTGAAGACCTGAAGAACTGAAGACCTGAAGACCTGCAGACCTGAAGACCTGAAGAACTGAAGACCTGAAGACCTGAAGACCTGAAGAACTGAAGACCTGAAGACCTGCAGACCTGAAGACCTGAAGAACTGAAGACCTGAAGACCTGAAGACCTGAAGACCTGAAGACCTGAAGAACTGAAGACCTGCAGACCTGAAGACCTGAAGAACTGAAGACCTGAAGACCTGCAGACCTGAGGACCTGAAGAACTGAAGACCTGCAGACCTGAAGACCTGAAGACCTGCAGACCTGAAGACCTGAAGAACTGAAGACCTGAAGACCTGCAGACCTGAAGACCTGAAGACCTGCAGACCTGCAGACCTGCAGACCTGTTTACCTGCAGACCTGTAGACCTGCAGACCTGAAGATCTGAAGACCTGAAGACCTGAAGAACTGAAGACCTGCAGATCTGTATACCTGAAGACCTGAAGAACTGAAGACCTGCAGACCTGAAGAACTGAAGACCTGCAGATCTAAATACCTTAAGACCTGAAGAGCTGAAGACCTGAATACCTGAAGACCTGCAGACCTGCAGACCTGCAGATCTGAAGAACTGAAGACCTGCAGACCTGCAGACCTGAAGACCTGAATACCTGAAGACCTGCAGACCTGAAGACCTGCAGACCTGTTGAGCTGAAGACCTGAAGACCTGCAGACCTGCAGCCCTGAAGACCTGAAGACCTACAGACCTGAACACCTGAAGACCTGAAGACCTGCAGACCTGTATACCTGAAGACGTGCAGACCTGCAGACCTGCAGACCTGAACACCTGAAGAACTGAAGACCTGCAGACCTGAATACCTGAAGACCTGCAGACCTGCAGACCTGAAGACCTGAAGACCTGCAGACCAGTTGACCTGAAGACCTGAAGACCTGTTTACCTGAAGACCTGAAGACCTGCAGACCTGAATACCTGAAGACCTGCAGACATGCAGACCTGAAGACCTGAAGACCTGCAGACCTGAAGACCTGCAGACCTGCAGACCTGAAGACCTGAAGACCTGAAGACCTGCAGACCTGAAGACCTGAAGACCTGAAGAACTGAAGACCTGAAGACCTGCAGACCTGAAGACCTGAAGAACTGAAGACCTGAAGACCTGCAGACCTGAAGACCTGAAGAACTGAAGACCTGAAGACCTGAAGACCTGAAGACCTGAAGAACTGAAGACCTGCAGACCTGAAGACCTGAAGAACTGAAGACCTGAAGACCTGCAGACCTGAAGACCTGAAGAACTGAAGACCTGCAGACCTGCAGAACTGAAGACCTGAACACCTGAAGACCTGAAGAACTGAAGACCTGCACACCTGAAGACCTGAAGAACTGAAGACCTGAAAACCTGAAGAACTGAAGACCTGCAGATCTGTATACCTGAAGACCTGAAGAACTGAAGACCTGCAGACCTGAAGACCTGAAGAGCTGCAGACCTGAAGACCTGAAGACCTGAAGAACTGAAGACCTGAAGACCTGCAGACCTGAAGACCTGAAGAACTGAAGACCTGAAGACCTGAAGACCTGAAGAACTGAAGACCTGAAGACCTGCAGACCTGAAGACCTGAAGAACTGAAGACCTGAAGACCTGAAGACCTGAAGACCTGAAGACCTGAAGAACTGAAGACCTGCAGACCTGAAGACCTGAAGAACTGAAGACCTGAAGACCTGCAGACCTGAGGACCTGAAGAACTGAAGACCTGCAGACCTGAAGACCTGAAGACCTGCAGACCTGAAGACCTGAAGAACTGAAGACCTGAAGACCTGCAGACCTGAAGACCTGAAGACCTGCAGACCTGCAGACCTGCAGACCTGTTTACCTGCAGACCTGTAGACCTGCAGACCTGAAGATCTGAAGACCTGAAGACCTGAAGAACTGAAGACCTGCAGATCTGTATACCTGAAGACCTGAAGAACTGAAGACCTGCAGACCTGAAGAACTGAAGACCTGCAGATCTAAATACCTTAAGACCTGAAGAGCTGAAGACCTGAATACCTGAAGACCTGCAGACCTGCAGACCTGCAGATCTGAAGAACTGAAGACCTGCAGACCTGCAGACCTGAAGACCTGAATACCTGAAGACCTGCAGACCTGAAGACCTGCAGACCTGTTGAGCTGAAGACCTGAAGACCTGCAGACCTGCAGCCCTGAAGACCTGAAGACCTACAGACCTGAACACCTGAAGACCTGAAGACCTGCAGACCTGTATACCTGAAGACGTGCAGACCTGCAGACCTGCAGACCTGAAGACCTGAAGAACTGAAGACCTGCAGACCTGAATACCTGAAGACCTGCAGACCTGCAGACCTGAAGACCTGAAGACCTGCAGACCAGTTGACCTGAAGACCTGAAGACCTGTTTACCTGAAGACCTGAAGACCTGCAGACCTGAATACCTGAAGACCTGCAGACATGCAGACCTGAAGACCTGCAGACCTGCAGACCTGCAGACCTTAAGACGTGAAGAACTGAAGACCTGAAGACCTGAAGACCTGAAGACCTGAAGAACTGAAGACCTGCAGACCTGAAGACCTGAAGACCTGAAGAACTGAAGACCTGAAGACCTGCAGACCTGAAGACCTGAAGACCTGCAGACCTGAAGACCTGAAGAACTGAAGACCTGAAGACCTGCAGACCTGAAGACCTGAAGACCTGAAAACCTGAAGAACTGAAGACCTGAAGACCTGCAGACCTGAATACCTGAAGAACTGAAGACCTGAAGACCTGAAGAACTGAAGACCTGAAGACCTGCAGACCTGAAGACCTGAAGAACTGAAGACCTGAAGAACTGAAGACCTGAAGAACTGAAGAACTGAAGACCTGAAGACTTGAAGACCTGCAGACCTGCAGACTTGAAGACCTGAAGAACTGAAGACCTGCAGACCTGCAGACCTGAAGACCTGAAGAACTGAAGACCTGAAGACCTGCAGACCTGAAGATTTGAAGACCTGCAGACCTGCACACCTGAAGAACTGAAGACCTGCACACCTGAAGACTTGAAGACCTGCAGACCTGCAGACCTGCAGACTTGAAGACCTGAAGAACTGAAGACCTGCAGACCTGAAGACTTGAAGACCTGCAGACCTGCAGACCTGCAGACCTGCAGACTTGAAGACCTGAAGACCTGAAGACCTGCAGACCTGAAGACTTGAAGACCTGCAGACCTGCAGACCTGCAGACCTGAAGACCTGAAGAACTGAAGACCTGAAGACCTGCAGACCTGAAGACCTGAAGAACTGAAGACCTGCAGACCTGCAGACCTGAAGACCTGAAGACCTGCAGACCTGCAGACCTGTTGACCTGCAGACCTGTAGACCTGAAGACCTGAAGAACTGAAGACCTGCAGACCTGAAGAACTGAAGACCTGCAGATCTGTATACCTGAATACCTGAAGAACTGACGACCTGCAGACCTGAAGAGCTGAAGACCTGAATACCTGAAGACCTGCAGACCTGAATACCTGAAGACCTGCAGACCTGCAGACCTGCAGATCTGAAGAACTGAAGACCTGCAGACCTGCAGACCTGAAGAACTGAAGACCTGTAGACCTGAAGACCTGAATACCTGAAGACCTGCAGACCTGCAGACCTGCAGACCTGTTGAGCTGAAGACCTGAAGACCTGCAGACCTGCAGCCCTGATGACCTGAAGACCTACAGACCTGAACACCTGAAGACCTGAAGACCTGCAGACCTGTATACCTGAAGACCTGCAGACCTGCAGACCTGCAGACCTGAAGACCTGAAGAACTGAAGACCTGCAGACCTGAAGACCTGTTGACCTGAAGACCTGAAGAACTGAAGACCTGCAGACCTGAATACCTGAAGACCTGCAGACCTGCAGACCTGAAGACCTGAAGACCTGCAGACCAGTTGACCTGAAGACCTGAAGACCTGTTGACCTGAAGACCTGCACACCTGAAGACTTTAAGACCTGCAGACATGCAGACCTGAAGACCTGAAGACCTGAAGAACTGAAGACCTGAAGACCTGCAGACCTGAAGACCTGAAGACCTGCAGACCTGAAGACCTGAAGAACTGAAGACCTGCACACCTGAAGACTTGCAGACCTGCAGACCTGCAGACCTGCAGACTTGAAGACCTGAAGACCTGAAGACCTGCAGACCTGAAGACTTGAAGACCTGCAGACCTGCAGACCTGCAGACCTGAAGACCTGAAGAACTGAAGACCTGAAGACCTGCAGACCTGAAGACCTGAAGAACTGAAGACCTGCAGACCTGCAGACCTGAAGACCTGAAGACCTGCAGACCTGCAGACCTGTTGACCTGCAGACCTGTAGACCTGCAGACCTGAAGAACTGAAGACCTGAAGACCTGAAGAACTGAAGACCTGAAGACCTGAAGAACTGAAGACCTGCAGATCTGTATACCTGAAGACCTGAAGAACTGAAGACCTGCAGACCTGAAGAACTGAAGACCTGCAGATCTGAATACCTTAAGACCTGAAGAGCTGAAGACCTGAATACCTGAAGACCTGCAGACCTGAATACCTGAAGACCTGCAGACCTGCAGACCTGCAGATCTGAAGAACTGAAGACCTGCAGACCTGCAGACCTGAAGAACTGAAGACCTGCAGACCTGAAGACCTGAATACCTGCAGACCTGCAGACCTGTTGAGCTGAAGACCTGAAGACCTGCAGACCTGCAGCCCTGAAGACCTGAAGACCTACAGACCTGAACACCTTAAGACCTGAAGACCTGCAGACCTGTATACCTGAAGACCTGCAGACCTGCAGACCTGAAGACCTGAAGACCTGAAGAACTGAAGACCTGCAGACCTGAATAACTGAAGACCTGCAGACCTGCAGAAATGAAGACCTGAAGACCTGCAGACCAGTTGACCTGAAGACCTGAAGACCTGTTGACCTGAAGACCTGAATACCTGAAGACCTGCAGACATGCAGACCTGAAGACCTGCAGACCTGCAGACCTTGAGACCTGAAGAACTGAAGACCTTAAGACCTGAAGACCTGATGAACTGAAGACCTGCAGACCAGAAGACCTGAAGACCTGAAGACCTGAAGACCTGAAGACCTGCAGACCTGAAGACTTGAAGACCTGCAGACCTGCAGACCTGCAGACTTGAAGACCTGAAGAACTGAAGACCTGCAGACCTGAAGACCTGAAGACCTGAAGAACTGAAGACCTGAAGACCTGCAGACCTGAAGACCTGAAGAACTGAAGACCTGAAGACCTGCAGACCTGAAGACCTGAAGACCTGCAGACCTGAAGACCTGAAAACCTGAAGAACTGAAGACCTGAAGACCTGCAGACCTGAAGACCTGAAGAACTGAAGACCTGAAGACCTGAAGACCTGAAGAACTGAAGACCTGAAGACCTGCAGACCTGAAGACCTGAAGAACTGAAGACCTGAAGACCTAAAGACCTGAAGAACTGAAGACCTGCAGACCTGAAGACCTGAAGACCTGAAGAACTGAAGACCTGAAGACCTGAAGACCTGAAGACTTGAAGACCTGCAGACCTGAAGACTTGAAGACCTGCAGACTTGAAGACCTGAAGAACTGAAGACATGCAGACCTGAAGACCTGAAGACCTGAAGAACTGAAGACTTGAAGACCTGCAGACCTGAAGACCTGAAGACCTGAAGACCTGAAGACTTGAAGACCTGCAGACCTGCAGACCTGAAGACTTGAAGACTTGAAGACCTGCAGACCTGCAGACATGCAGACTTGAAGACCTGAAGAACTGAAGACCTGCAGACCTGAAGACCTGAAGACCTGAAGAACTGAAGACCTGCAGACCTGAAGACCTGAAGACCTGAAGAACTGAAGACCTGCAAACCTGCAGACCTGAAGACTTGAAGACTTGAAGACCTGCAGACCTGAAGACCTGAAGAACTGAAGAACTGAAGAACTGAAGACCTGAAGACTTGAAGAACTGAAGACCTGAAGACTAGAAGACCTGCAGACCTACAGACTTGAAGACCTGAAGAACTGAAGACCTGCAGACCTGAAGACCTGAAGACCTGAAGAACTGAAGACCTGAAGACCTGCAGACCTGAAGACTTGAAGACCTGCAGACCTGCAGACCTGAAGAACTGAAGACCTGCACACCTGAAGACTTGAAGACCCTCAGACCTGCAGACCTGCAGACTTGAAGACCTGAAGAACTGAAGACCTGCAGACCTGAAGACTTGAAGACCTGCAGACCTGCAGACCTGCAGACCTGCAGACTTGAAGACCTGCAGACCTGCACACCTGCAGACCTGAAGACTTGAAGACCTGCAGACCTGCAGACCTGCAGACCTGCAGACCTGAAGACCTGAAGAACTGAAGACCTGCAGACCTGAAGACCTGAAGACCTGCAGACCTGAAGACCTGAAGAACTGAAGACCTGAAGACCTGCAGACCTGCAGACCTGAAGACCTGAAGAACTGAAGACCTGAAGACCTGCAGACCTGAAGACCTGCAGACCTGCAGACCTGAAGACCTGAAGACCTGAAGACCTGCAGACCTGAAGACCTGAAGACCTGAAGAACTGAAGACCTGAAGACCTGCAGACCTGAAGACCTGAAGAACTGAAGACCTGAAGACCTGCAGACCTGAAGACCTGAAGAACTGAAGACCTGAAGACCTGAAGACCTGAAGACCTGAAGAACTGAAGACCTGCAGACCTGAAGACCTGAAGAACTGAAGACCTGAAGACCTGCAGACCTGAAGACCTGAAGAACTGAAGACCTGCAGACCTGCAGACCTGAAGACCTGAAGAACTGAAGACCTGAAGACCTGAAGACCTGAAGAACTGAAGACCTGCACACCTGAAGACCTGAAGAACTGAAGACCTGAAAACCTGAAGAACTGAAGACCTGCAGATCTGTATACCTGAAGACCTGAAGAACTGAAGACCTGCAGACCTGAAGACCTGAAGAGCTGCAGACCTGAAGACCTGAAGACCTGAAGAACTGAAGACCTGAAGACCTGCAGACCTGAAGACCTGAAGAACTGAAGACCTGAAGACCTGAAGACCTGAAGAACTGAAGACCTGAAGACCTGCAGACCTGAAGACCTGAAGAACTGAAGACCTGAAGACCTGAAGACCTGAAGACCTGAAGAACTGAAGACCTGCAGACCTGAAGACCTGAAGAACTGAAGACCTGAAGACCTGCAGACCTGAGGACCTGAAGAACTGAAGACCTGCAGACCTGAAGACCTGAAGACCTGCAGACCTGAAGACCTGAAGAACTGAAGACCTGAAGACCTGCAGACCTGAAGACCTGAAGACCTGCAGACCTGCAGACCTGCAGACCTGTTTACCTGCAGACCTGTAGACCTGCAGACCTGAAGATCTGAAGACCTGAAGACCTGAAGAACTGAAGACCTGCAGATCTGTATACCTGAAGACCTGAAGAACTGAAGACCTGCAGACCTGAAGAACTGAAGACCTGCAGATCTAAATACCTTAAGACCTGAAGAGCTGAAGACCTGAATACCTGAAGACCTGCAGACCTGCAGACCTGCAGATCTGAAGAACTGAAGACCTGCAGACCTGCAGACCTGAAGACCTGAATACCTGAAGACCTGCAGACCTGAAGACCTGCAGACCTGCAGCCCTGAAGACCTGAAGACCTACAGACCTGAACACCTGAAGACCTGAAGACCTGCAGACCTGTATACCTGAAGACGTGCAGACCTGCAGACCTGCAGACCTGAAGACCTGAAGAACTGAAGACCTGCAGACCTGAATACCTGAAGACCTGCAGACCTGCAGACCTGAAGACCTGAAGACCTGCAGACCAGTTGACCTGAAGACCTGAAGACCTGTTTACCTGAAGACCTGAAGACCTGCAGACCTGAATACCTGAAGACCTGCAGACATGCAGACCTGAAGACCTGCAGACCTGCAGACCTGCAGACCTTAAGACGTGAAGAACTGAAGACCTGAAGACCTGAAGACCTGAAGAACTGAAGACCTGAAGACCTGAAGACCTGAAGAACTGAAGACCTGCAGACCAGAAGACCTGCAGACCTGAAGACCTGAAGAACTGAAGACCTGCAGACCTGAAGAATTGAAGACCTGCAGACCTGAAGACCTGCAGACCCGAAGAACTGAAGATCTGAAGACCTGAAGACCTGCAGACCAAGACCTGCAGACCTGCAGACTTGAAGACCTGAAGAACTGAAGACCTGCAGACCTGAAGACCTGAAGACCTGAAGAACTGAAGACCTGAAGACCTGCAGACCTGAAGACCTGAAGACCTGCAGACCTGAAGACCTGAAGAACTGAAAACCTGAAGACATGCAGACCTGAAGACCTGAAGACCTGCAGACCTGAAGACCTGAAAACCTGAAGAACTGAAGACCTGAAGACCTGAAGACCTGAAGACCTGAAGAACTGAAGACCTGAAGACCTGAAGAACTGAAGACCTGAAGACCTGCAGACCTGAAGACCTGAAGACCTGAAGAACTGAAGACCTGCAGACCTGCAGACTTGAAGACCTGAAGAACTGAAGAACTGAAGACCTGAAGACTTGAAGAACTGAAGACCTGAAGACTTGAAGACCTGCAGACCTGCAGACTTGAAGACCTGAAGAACTGAAGACCTGCAGACCTGCAGACCTGAAGACCTGAAGAACTGAAGACCTGAAGACCTGCAGACCTGAAGACTTGAAGACCTGCAGACCTGCAGACCTGAATAACTGAAGACCTGCACACCTGAAGACTTGAAGACCTGCAGACCTGCAGACCTGCAGACCTGCAGACTTGAAGACCTGAAGACCTGAGGACCTGCAGACCTGAAGACTTGAAGACCTGCAGACCTGCAGACCTGCAGACCTGAAGACCTGAAGAACTGAAGACCTGAAGACCTGCAGACCTGAAGACCTGAAGAACTGAAGACCTGCAGACCTGCAGACCTGAAGACCTGAAGACCTGCAGACCTGCAGACCTGTTGACATGCAGACCTGTAGACCTGCAGACCTGAAGAACTGAAGACCTGAAGACCTGAAGAACTGAAGACCTGCAGACCTGAAGAGCTGAAGACCTGAATACCTGAAGACCTGCAGACCTGAATACCTGAATACCTGCAGACCTGCAGACCTGCAGATCTGAAGAACTGAAGACCTGCAGACCTGCAGACCTGAAGAACTGAAGACCTGCAGACCTGCAGACCTGAAGACCTGAAGACCTGCAGACCTGCAGACCTGTTGACATGCAGACCTGTAGACCTGCAGACCTGAAGAACTGAAGACCTGAAGACCTGAAGAACTGAAGACCTGCAGACCTGAAGAGCTGAAGACCTGAATACCTGAAGACCTGCAGACCTGAATACCTGAAGACCTGCAGACCTGCAGACCTGCAGATCTGAAGAACTGAAGACCTGCAGACCTGCAGACCTGAAGAACTGAAGACCTGCAGACCTGAAGACCTGAATACCTGAAGACCTGCAGACCTGAAGACCTGCAGACCTGTTGAGCTGAAAACCTGAAGACCTGCAGACCTGCAGCCCTGAAGACCTGAAGACCTACACACCTGAACACCTGAAGATCTGAAGACCTGCAGACCTGTATACCTGAAGACCTGCAGACCTGCAGACCTGCAGACCTGAAGACCTGAAGACCTGAAGAACTGAAGACCTGCAGACCTGAATACCTGAAGACCAGCAGACCTGCAGACCTGAAGACCTGAAGACCTGTTGACCTGAAGACCTGAAGACCTGCAGATCTGAATACCTGAAGACCTGCAGACATGCAGACCTGAAGACCTGCAGACATGCAGACCTGCAGACCTGAAGAACTGAAGACCTGAAGACCTGAAGACCTGAAGAACTGAAGACCTGCAGACCAGAAGACCTGAAGACCTGAAGACCTGAAGACCTGCAGACCTGAAGACTTGAAGACCTGCAGACCTGCAGACCTGCAGACCTGCAGACTTGAAGACCTGAAGAACTGAAGACCTGCAGACCTGAAGACCTGAAGACCTGAAGAACTGAAGACCTGAAGACCTGCAGACCTGAAGACCTGAAGACCTGCAGACCTGAAGACCTGAAGAACTGAAGACCTGAAGACCTGCAGACCTGAAGACCTGAAGACCTGCAGACCTGAAGACCTGAAAACCTGAAGAACTGAAGAACTGAAGACCTGCAGACCAGAAGACCTGAAGACCTGAAGACCTGAAGAACTGAAGACCTGAAGACCTGCAGACCTGAAGACCTGAAGAACTGAAGACCTGAAGACCTAAAGACCTGAAGAACTGAAGACCTGCAGGCCTGAAGACCTGAAGACCTGAAGACCTGAAGACCTGCAGACCTGCAGACCTGAAGACTTGAAGACTTGAAGACCTGCAGACCTGCAGACCTGCAGACCTGAAGAACTGAAGACCTGCAGACCTGAAGACCTGAAGACCTGAAGAACTGAAGACCTGCAGACCTGCAGACCTGAAGACTTGAAGACTTGAAGACCTGCAGACCTGCAGATCTGAAGACCTGAAGACCTGAAGAACTGAAGAACTGAAGACCTGAAGACTTGAAGAACTGAAGACCTGAAGACTTGAAGACCTGCAGACCTGCAGACTTGAAGACCTGAAGAACTGAAGACCTGCAGACCTGCAGACTTGAAGACCTGAAGACCTGAAGACCTGCAGACCTGAAGACTTGAAGACCTGCAGACCTGCAGACCTGCAGACCTGCAGACTTGAAGACCTGAAGAACTGAAGACCTGCAGACCTGAAGACTTGAAGACCTGCAGACCTGAAGACCTGCAGACCTGCAGACCTGCAGACTTGAAGACCTGAAGACCTGAAGACCTGCAGACCTGAAGACTTGAAGACCTGCAGACCTGCAGACCTGAAGACCTGAAGAACTGAAGACCTGAAGACCTGCAGACCTGAAGAACTGAAGACCTGCAGACCTGAAGACCTGAAGAACTGAAGACCTGAAGACCTGCAGACCTGAAGACCTGCAGACCTGAAGACCTGAAGACCTGAAGACCCTAAGACCTGCAGACCTGAAGACCTGAAGAACTGAAGACCTGAAGACCTGAAGACCTGAAGACCTGAAGAACTGAAGACCTGCAGACCTGAAGACCTGAAGAACTGAAGACCTGAAGACCTGCAGACCTGAAGACCTGAAGAACTGAAGACCTGCAGACCTGCAGACCTGAAGACCTGAAGACCTGAAGACCCTAAGACCTGCAGACCTGAAGACCTGAAGAACTGAAGACCTGAAGACCTGAAGACCTGAAGACCTGAAGAACTGAAGACCTGCAGACCTGAAGACCTGAAGAACTGAAGACCTGAAGACCTGCAGACCTGAAGACCTGAAGAACTGAAGACCTGCAGACCTGAAGACCTGCAGACCTGAAGACCTGAAGACCTGCAGACCTGAAGACTTGAAGACCTGCAGACCTGCAGACCTGCAGACCTGCAGACTTGAAGACCTGAAGAACTGAAGACCTGCAGACCTGAAGACCTGAAGACCTGAAGAACTGAAGACCTGAAGACCTGCAGACCTGAAGACCTGAAGACCTGAAGAACTGAAGACCTGAAGACCTGCAGACCTGAAGACCTGAAGACCTGCAGACCTGAAGACCTGAAAACCTGAAGAACTGAAGAACTGAAGACCTGCAGACCTGAAGACCTGAAGAACTGAAGACCTGAAGACCTGAAGACCTGAAGAACTGAAGACCTGAAGACCTGCAGACCTGAAGACCTGAAGAACTGAAGACCTGAAGACCTAAAGACCTGAAGACCTGAAGAACTGAAGACCTGAAGACCTGAAGACCTGAAGACATGCAGACCTGAAGACCTGAAGACCTGAAGAACTGAAGACCTGAAGACCTGCAGACCTGAAGACCTGAAGACCTGAAGACCTGAAGACTTGAAGACCTGCAGACCTGCAGACCTGAAGACTTGAAGACTTGAAGACCTGCAGACCTGCAGACCTGCAGACCTGAAGAACTGAAGACCTGCAGACCTGAAGACCTGAAGAACTGAAGACCTGCAGACCTGAAGACCTGAAGACCTGAAGAACTGAAGACCTGCAGACCTGCAGACCTGAAGACTTGAAGACTTGAAGACCTGCAGACCTGCAGATCTGAAGACCTGAAGACCTGAAGAACTGAAGAACTGAAGACCTGAAGACTTGAAGAACTGAAGACCTGAAGACTTGAAGACCTGCAGACCTGCAGACTTGAAGACCTGAAGAACTGAAGACCTGCAGACCTGCAGACTTGAAGACCTGAAGACCTGAAGACCTGCAGACCTGAAGACTTGAAGACCTGCAGACCTGCAGACCTGCAGACCTGCAGACTTGAAGACCTGAAGAACTGAAGACCTGCAGACCTGAAGACTTGAAGACCTGCAGACCTGAAGACCTGCAGACCTGCAGACTTGAAGACCTGAAGACCTGAAGACCTGCAGACCTGAAGACTTGAAGACCTGCAGACCTGCAGACCTGCAGACCTGAAGACCTGAAGAACTGAAGACCTGAAGACCTGCAGACCTGAAGAACTGAAGACCTGCAGACCTGAAGACCTGAAGAACTGAAGACCTGAAGACCTGCAGACCTGAAGACCTGCAGACCTGAAGACCTGAAGACCTGAAGACCCTAAGACCTGCAGACCTGAAGACCTGAAGAACTGAAGACCTGAAGACCTGAAGACCTGAAGAACTGAAGACCTGCAGACCTGAAGACCTGAAGAACTGAAGACCTGAAGACCTGCAGACCTGAAGACCTGAAGAACTGAAGACCTGCAGACCTGAAGACCTGAAGACCTGAAGACCCTAAGACCTGCAGACCTGAAGACCTGAAGAACTGAAGACCTGAAGACCTGAAGACCTGAAGACCTGAAGAACTGAAGACCTGCAGACCTGAAGACCTGAAGAACTGAAGACCTGAAGACCTGCAGACCTGAAGACCTGAAGAACTGAAGACCTGCAGACCTGAAGACCTGCAGACCTGAAGACCTGAAGACCTGCAGACCTGAAGACTTGAAGACCTGCAGACCTGCAGACCTGCAGACCTGCAGACTTGAAGACCTGAAGAACTGAAGACCTGCAGACCTGAAGACCTGAAGACCTGAAGAACTGAAGACCTGAAGACCTGCAGACCTGAAGACCTGAAGACCTGCAGACCTGAAGACCTGAAGAACTGAAGACCTGAAGACCTGCAGACCTGAAGACCTGAAGACCTGCAGACCTGAAGACCTGAAAACCTGAAGAACTGAAGAACTGAAGACCTGCAGACCTGAAGACCTGAAGAACTGAAGACCTGAAGACCTGAAGAACTGAAGACCTGAAGACCTGCAGACCTGAAGACCTGAAGAACTGAAGACCTGAAGACCTAAAGACCTGAAGACCTGAAGAACTGAAGACCTGAAGACCTGAAGACCTGAAGACATGCAGACCTGAAGACCTGAAGACCTGAAGAACTGAAGACCTGAAGACCTGCAGACCTGAAGACCTGAAGACCTGAAGACCTGAAGACTTGAAGACCTGCAGACCTGCAGACCTGAAGACTTGAAGACTTGAAGACCTGCAGACCTGCAGACCTGCAGACCTGAAGAACTGAAGACCTGCAGACCTGAAGACCTGAAGACCTGAAGAACTGAAGACCTGCAGACCTGAAGACCTGAAGACCTGAAGAACTGAAGACCTGCAGACCTGCAGACCTGAAGACTTGAAGACTTGAAGACCTGCAGACCTGCAGATCTGAAGACCTGAAGACCTGAAGAACTGAAGAACTGAAGACCTGAAGACTTGAAGAACTGAAGACCTGAAGACTTGAAGACCTGCAGACCTGCAGACTTGAAGACCTGAAGAACTGAAGACCTGCAGACCTGCAGACTTGAAGACCTGAAGACCTGAAGACCTGCAGACCTGAAGACTTGAAGACCTGCAGACCTGCAGACCTGCAGACCTGCAGACCTGCAGACTTGAAGACCTGAAGAACTGAAGACCTGCAGACCTGAAGACTTGAAGACCTGCAGACCTGAAGACCTGCAGACCTGCAGACTTGAAGACCTGAAGACCTGAAGACCTGCAGACCTGAAGACTTGAAGACCTGCAGACCTGCAGACCTGCAGACCTGCAGACCTGAAGACCTGAAGAACTGAAGACCTGAAGACCTGCAGACCTGAAGAACTGAAGACCTGCAGACCTGAAGACCTGAAGAACTGAAGACCTGAAGACCTGCAGACCTGAAGACCTGCAGACCTGAAGACCTGAAGACCTGAAGACCCTAAGACCTGCAGACCTGAAGACCTGAAGAACTGAAGACCTGAAGACCTGAAGACCTGAAGACCTGAAGAACTGAAGACCTGAAGACCTGCAGACCTGAAGACCTGAAGAACTGAAGACCTGCAGACCTGAAGACCTGCAGACCTGAAGACCTGAAGACCTGAAGACCCTAAGACCTGCAGACCTGAAGACCTGAAGAACTGAAGACCTGAAGACCTGAAGACCTGAAGAACTGAAGACCTGCAGACCTGAAGACCTGAAGAACTGAAGACCTGAAGACCTGCAGACCTGAAGACCTGAAGAACTGAAGACCTGCAGACCTGAAGACCTGAAGACCTGAAGACCTGCAGACCTGCAGACCTGAAGACCTGAAGAACTGAAGACCTGCAGACCTGAAGACCTGCAGACCTGAAGACCTGAAGACCTGAAGACCCTAAGACCTGCAGACCTGAAGACCTGAAGAACTGAAGACCTGAAGACCTGAAGACCTGAAGAACTGAAGACCTGCAGACCTGAAGACCTGAAGAACTGAAGACCTGAAGACCTGCAGACCTGAAGACCTGAAGAACTGAAGACCTGCAGACCTGAAGACCTGAAGACCTGAAGACCTGCAGACCTGCAGACCTGAGGGCCGCTGGGATGGTTCTGTAGAACAGAGGGTCAGTTACCCTTTATTAGTAAAGCTTTTAATCAAATAATGTGCACGTGTTTGTGTGCATGTTTGTGTGCACGTGTTTGTGTGCATGTGTGTGTGCACGTATTTGTGTGCACGTGTTTGTGTGCGTGTGTTTGTGTGCACGTATTTGTGTGCATGTGTGTGTGCACGTGTTTGTGTGCATCTTGGTGTGCACGTGTTTGTGTGCGTGTGCACATATTTGTGTGCACGTGTTTTTGTGCGTGTGTTTGTGTGCACGTGTTTGTGTGCATCTTGGTGTGCACGTGTTTGTGTGCGTGTGTTTGTGTGCACGTGTGTGTGTGTGCACGTGTTTGTATGCACGTGTTTGTGTGCACGTGTGTGCACGTGTTTGTGTGCATCTTTGTGTGCACATATTGTGTGCACGTGTTTGTGTGCACGTATTGTGTGCACGTGTGTGTGTGCACGTGTTTGTGTTCATGTTTGTGTGCATGTTTTTGTGCACATGTGTGTGTGCACGTGTTTGTGTGTGTTTTGTTTTTTTTGTTTATATTTTATTAGCTTTGTTTGGAGCATTCTTTATAAATAAAGATTTATTGACTGATTGAACAAACTTCATCCCCACGTTTGATGGAACTCTGCTGACAGGTTAAACTCCTGTTCCCCCTTTGAACCTTTGTTCAGCCAGGAAGTAAATTCTGAGATTAAAAAGCACCGTTTAAAGGAAGCCTGAGCCCAGATATCAGGACGGCAGATAAGGAGGGAGAAGCCCAACAAGAGCCCGTAAATAAGAGGTTTGCATCAGCAAACACCAGAGCACAACCAGCAGTGATGACTTACAGCTTCTTATTTCCTTTCTTTAGCCAGGAAGGTCCCACTGAGAGCCAGGAGCTCCTCTTCCAAAGAGAAGACGGCTCTTTTCCCATGAAATACCTTTTCAAATGTGAGTAAAAGGTCTTGTGAAATAAAAGCAGGGGGGACATACCAGCTGAAGCAGCAGCAGGTGTCCCTCAGCACAGAAAAACATGCAAACAGGAAGTGATTAAAGCTTTCATACGGAGCAGTTTTACAGGAACATTTAGAAGTTTAACCTGGTATCAGACCCACTGACAGAAGCTGGAAATGTGAGCTGGTAATTTACCTTAAAATGTCTTTGTATGAAAGCATGTGTGTTAGTTTAGAACATTAATGAAAGCTTCCTGTCGCAGCTCTCAGGCTTCTTTGGAAGCTCGTTTATAGGAGAGTTTCCTCCAGTGGAACCAGGAGTTCATGGGGATAGAGATCATTGAAATGATGTGTTCTATGAAAGGAAAACAACGTGAACTCTGACAGAAACACGACGTGGGGACATCTGACTGCTGTGACTCAGCTGATGAGCTTGACGCTTAAGGAGATGCAGGGAATGAGAAAGTCTTGCTGTCATCACACCAACATCCTGTTTCTGTAGAAACATTCGGCTGTTTGTTACAGATGTTAAGAAGCAAAAAAAGAGGATGTTCACAAACTGAGGCCGACCGCGATCCCTCCCTCTGCAACTTCATGGTTCCCAATGAAAGCGTCTTATTAGGCCTATTGTATCTGAAGGATTTCACTATTTATTTTTTATTCTTATGATTCTTTTGCTTCTCCACGCAGAAACACAAACGGGGAGGACTAAACGTATTCGAAAACTCACCAAACTTTACCCAAAATTGTCCCCGGCGTGATATTGCATGATTTTTTTTTTTTAACATTCTTTTTATTGAACATTTTAAAGATTGTAACAGTGCATATACAGATTATTTGAGAAATGTAGCAAATCCAGAATACAACCACAGCAATGAACTCAAAAGTCCTTATAAGTCCAGCGTTCAGGCACTAGTCCTCTGAGTTCTCAGGTACTCCAACACTTTGCCAAACTTTGCCGTAAAAAGATCCTAAACCTCAGTCCTTCCAGAGAGATATAGTCCCATATCGATGATTTCCACGGATGTATTGAAGGAGATTCGTCTCCCACCCATTTCGTCATAACAGCCTTTCGGCCCAACATAAGCAAAGCACGTTCAGTGTTTTTGTGTGATCTTAATGATTCAGGGACACGGCCCAGTAGACATAGTAATGGGTTAGGCTGTAATTGCTGCTTGATTATGAAATCGCATGATTTTAATGGAGTCGAAAGTGGGCGTGGCCAAACTGCTCTACAGCGCCACCTAACGTGAGATAGCCCGAACCGTACATCGTAGAGATCTGAAACTCGGTATGTACATAGATCAAGAACAAAAGTCTCTTGGAGGTATGCTCTAAAACGTACAAGGAGGCGGCCATTTTGGGTCAAAGGGCACATTTTGGCCATTTTTCAGATTTACACACCTCGTATTTGAGCGAACTCCTCCCAGGGATTTTGAGCTACGGACTTCATCTTTGGTCGGTATGCAGTTAAGGGATGGGGGAACAAAAGTTATCAAAAATCTTGAGTGTTTGAGCATGTTTAGGGGGCTTGGCCAAGCCGCGAACTTGGCGTACTCGCCAGTGTAAACGAAACACTATTAACTTTCACGTAAAAAGTTCAATCTGCACCAAACTTGGTATGAGTCAGCCATGTTGGAGGTCCGACGATCCTACGTGGTCATATAAGCCCCGCCCCCTTGGAAAGCTCCATCTCTGCCCCCCTTCACCTAATCAAACTGATCTTGTCTCAAAATACAGGTAACAAGTTGGTCTAATTTACATTTGGGACTGAACCTCTGAGTAAATGGGGCCCCTCAGTGGCCCCTCAGTGGCCCCTCACTGCTGAAACCTCTCAAACTGCAGCAGAAGAAGACGCAGAAACGGCTCCTCAAACTTAATGAAAGGCTTTTTCTGCCTGCTTCTTCCTTCTCTTCATGGGAACTCAGGGTTTGGTTTTACACACAGAACGCTGACTCATGACCCGTCCACCACAGTGACCTGTCAGCCCCGCGGCATGCTGGGAGGCCTCAGCAGACGCGGCGCTGCTCGGCGATAAAGTCAAACTCAGCTTCCTCATTTGTGGAGAGAAATGTGGCCTCGTCATGTTGCATCCTGTTCAGCAGCAGCAGAGACGTGCCGACAGCGAGCCGCCGTCTGACTGTGATGTCAGCCAGGTGAGGGGGCGGAGCCCGAGGGGGTGGAGCCTAAGCAGCCGTCTGACTGTGATGTCAGCGAGGTGAGGGGGCGGAGCCTGAGCAGCAGCAGGCTGTGATGGAATTAAAAAATACTTTAAAAAGGATTTACTTATTATTCTTTATATTTACAATGATTGTATATTACAATAATAATAACTGAATATATAAATTTCTTCTAAATAGCTTCAGCCGACACCTATGGGGCAGAGCTCCAGAGGACGACACCCTGCGTATCCGACATCCCGACGGAGAACTTCGAATGGTTTAATGACCATCGAGTCGGATTGACGGATAGCGACGAAGAAACATACCGAGGCCTTTAAGCTGTTGTGATGCTCCTGTGCTGTCAGCTGTTTGGTTTAAGGTGGTCATAAAGCTCAGTCCGGGATGTTTTAAGGCAGTATTTCTCACATCAGAATCAAACATGTTAAATATCATTAGGGATGGGAATCGAGAACCGGTTCTTGTTGAGAACCGGTTCCCAGTGTTTCAATTCCTTGGAATCGTTTGGCCATTTTGCAATCGATTCCCTTATCGATTCCAGTGGACGCGAATGACGTCACCGCGCAGCGGCGAGTCCAGCGCAGCCAGCAGCCAACAGTAAACATGGCGCCCAAGCGGTACAAACGCTCGAAAGTTTGGTTCCACATCCCTAAAAAAGACGACAACAGGGCAACTTGCAAAGTGAATATTTCACCAAAGGGAGGAAATACTACCAACATGCAATAACTATGAATGAATGTCGCGTTTTCGATCCGCTCCGGACTAACGTTGGTGAATCTGAACCCAGCAGCGTTAGCAACGTTAGCAACGTTAGCATGTCCTCAGCTAACACTGCAGGTAACTAACTAACAAACACTGCCTATCATGTTAGCGCCATTTGCCTGATTGTAAAAGCTGCTGTTAGTAACGGTTAAGGTTAAATGAATGCCTTCTCAGGCATTACATTTAGATGAAATCATGAGAGACAGAGCCTGACTGGCTCAGAGCCAGAGGCTGGTGGTACTACCCCCAGTTCACCTCTACCTCCAGCTTCTCCTTTCACCAGAGCAGGAAGAGTTAAATTACCCAGGCCAGGATAGACCAATGTGGACCTCACCGTTGTTGGGTTTGTGAGGTCAGGACTCGTGTTACTTCTAAACTAAACAAAGCTGATGCTAATCGACCGGTTTGTTGTCCTTTTTCTCCAAATGAGAATCGATAAGGGAACCGACAAAGAACCGAATCGTTAAGCAGAATCGAAAATGGAATTGGAATCGTAAAAATCTCATCAATTCCCATCCCTAAATATCATCAGAAGTTTTTCGTCTTGTTTTATCTGAATTGTGTCGTTCAGGGACTCATTCTGCGTTTTCAGCCGAGACGTGCGCTGTTGTCGCCTCCAAACAGGAAGCAGGGGAAGCTGTGCCTGACGGTAACCATGGCGATGGACCATACAAAAGGAAGAGCAGCTAACAGCACGAGCGTCTCTACGATGTTTCACCTGCACTTAAAGATGCTAAAAGCTGCTCATCGGTCGACTTCATCGCTGTTCAGAGCATCCACCAGGTGCATGATGGGCAATACTCTCAGAAAAGGATCTGGAGTCTTTGCTTAAATCTTTATTCTGAGATTTAAAACTGAGTGGCATCGTCTTCAGATGTTTCACCGTGTGGGAGGCATCAGTTGCATTTACACAGCAGATAAGATCAGAATCCAAATTCCTTTTCACGCTCCGTCTGAATAAACCGCAGAACTCTGCATTCCTCTGTTGTGTTTAACTTTTTAAACTTTAGTGATAAAAACTGGTGCTTACAATGAGGAATCCTGTGAAGGATCCTGATCTGCATCGTACAGCGACGGCTCCCCACATGCTGGGTGAGCATGGAGTTAAAGATATGGCTGACCCTAACCTAAAGATATTTCCTGTAAAAGGAGTTTTGCAGACTGGCACTCGGCCGGGATCCATAGATTTTCTGACCTATTCAAACAAGGAGAGTTCAAATCTTTAGAATTTCTCAAGGAACAATATTCTTTGCCAAATAAGGATTTTTATAAATATTTGCAGATAAGGCGTTATGTACAACAAAAAAATAAATCTCTTAAGTTTACACCAGATTCATATCACTTAGAAATTTTCCTGATCAATGATAAAGAACATAAACATTTTATTTCTAAATTTTGCTCAGAAATATACTCCCTCAGTGTGGACAAACTTTCTTGGTTGAGGAAATCGTGGGGAGTGCTATGTAAATGTGAAATAAGTGTACAGGTTTGGGACAGAATTCTTACTTTACCATCTAAAATCTCAATCTGCAACAAGTTTAAAGAATTGCAGTACAATATTATGCATAATGTTTACATTTCTCCAAACATTTTCAGTAAATATAATGTGGGTATGTCACCAAATTGTCAAAAATGTAAAGTCCATGTGGGTACAAGGTACCATTGCCTTTGGGAATGTGTTTACATTCAGAAATTTTGTGACAAAGTTTGCTCTGATATAAGTAAAGCAACAGGACAACAAGTGATTGAAAATCCAATGATGTGTTTGCTTGGTCACGTCCCTGTTTCAATTAAAAAAAATGAGAATGTGGTTCAATCACTATTAATGCTAGCTAGGAAAGTATAATGATGAAGTGGGTGGGGGAAGACCCTCCATCTATTTCTGTATGGAAGTCCTTGATTGTCGACCTTATGACCATGCTGAAACTTGGACACTTTATTGATGGCAAAACTCAGTTATTTACAGACACTTGGAGGAAACCTCTGGAGGCAATGGGAGCTGAATGGGCGACGCTGTGTTACCACTATAACCATTGTATCTCTGACCAGTCCGCACTGTCTCTGTTTTCGTTGTTATTATAAACGACTGTAAAAGTTTATAAATAAAATATGTTTAAAAAAAAGGAGTTCCATGGAGCACAATCGGACAAAAAGGTGGAACTTTCTAAGACTGAAAAGGTTCCAGAACCCCCGGCAGCTTTCTGCGGGTGAGGCAGAAATCTTTTCTACTCTGTTCCAAGTAGTTCAAGAGCAGTGAGCAGGAATGGAAACCTGGCGCGGAGAGGACCTAGAACACATCGTGAGGCGTTCGGGGTAAGATGGTATCGGGTCTCTGGTGGCTCGGCGGCTCCAGCTGTGCTTCCCACACTTTCTTCTGGAGGACTCTGGGTGTTTTCCCTCCCCGGCCGCCTGCCAGAGGCCTCGCAGGAGCAGCAATGAGGCGTGCAGCGAGCCGAGCGCTCTGGGAGCAGAATGAGGGCCAGGCGCTGGTCATAATGCTGTGAATTATTAACGCTGGATGTGAGCGTGCAGGAACACTGCTGCAGCACGGTTATCAGATTCAGGTCCCAACTGGAGCTGCACTCAAATACTAAACATTTATTCACCCGTTCAGCTCTCAGTTTGCTCTGGAAAGCCTCCAAACACGTTGTGAGCAGAGCAGCTATAGGCTGTTTGTTCAGAGTGATGGTTGTGAAGGAGCGGAGCAGAGGAAGGAAAACACCGGTTAGTATGGATCACGGTTCTGTGTTGGTTGGAACTGAAGCAGGAATTCAGACCTTAAAGGTTTTAGTTTTGGTGTCTGTTGGTTTTAAAGATGTTTGCAGTTTGTTGAAGGTCAGTTTTCTGTCAGAATCCACGATAACAAGGAGCTTCCCAGAGTTCTGGACGCAGGCTCAGCGGACGCAGGCTCAGCGGACGCAGGCTCAGCGGACGCAGGCTCAGCGGACGCAGGCTCAGCGGACGCGGCCTCAGCGGACGCGGCCTCAGCGGACGCGGCCTCAGCGGACGCGGCCTCAGCGGACGCAGGCCCAGACTCATTCACGATGTGAGAGCGGTTCTTACCTGGAGCTTCAAACATCATGAAGCAGTTCTGCCTGAAAGAAAATGTGTGCATTTTTATTTCGCAGTTTCCAGGAGGCAGTGACACGTACACGTATATTAATTTAAAACGTCTTTGAATATTCAAACAAGATCTTTAATGCTTTTCAAAGGGGAGCAAACTGCAGCATTGAAAGTATTTTCAGTGCTTTTTGGGTCGTCTGGGATCCATCCCTAGAGGGGGGGGGGGGGGCTCTGTCACGCACATGGGACTTTCCCCATGTTTTTAGTTTTAAAACTTATGGACCTGAGAGGTTAGGACTCCTCTGAGGGTCCGATTAACTGACCGATTGGACCAACTCCTGACCCAAAGCAGCTAAAGCAACGTAAACTAAAACAGGGACAAGTTCAAATGTATTTCTGGAAATGTTCTCAATCGTGTTCAGACGTCCAAACACAAAGTTTTACGGCTGTCAGATGTGATCAAACTCTCCTTTGGTGACAGATTCATAAACGACAGGGAGACTCGAAGCCTCTTCAGGACTCGATTCCACAGATTATGAATAAGATAATAGTCAGGGTGAGTCCTCCCTGGCCCTCTGGGGTCCCAGCAGGTGGGCTCTGAGCTGAAGGAAGAACCTTCTTCACCCTCCTGTTTGTCTCTGTTCTGCCACTGATGGAGTCTCTCTGGGAGAAGCTGCAGATGTTGAACTGGTGCTGTTTACGTGCACGGAGCGCCGTGCACTCAGCTTGATATCAATAACACGTCAGTCTGTGAGTGTGTAAACAGGAAGACGCATTAAGTGTTCCAGCTAAAGTAGAAGCCCTCTGACTGCTTTTGTGATGATTCCTATTGTTTAAAGAAACATTTCTTGGCTGAACAACACCAACAAACCCAAACTGTGGATTGTGATGGCCGCTCATATTGGAAAGCATTTTTTATGTGCGACACACTGATGTCAGGAAACAATTGTCTTACTATACGATTCGATGCGATGCGATGCGATTCGATGCGATACGATACGATGCGATTCGATGCGATGCGATGCGATGCGATGCGATGCGATTCGATGCGATGCGATTCGATGTGATACGATATGATGCGATTCGATGCGATGCGATGCGATGCGATGCGATGCGATGCGATGCGATGCGATTCGATGCGATGCAATGCAATGAGATGCAATGCGATGCAATGCGATGCGATACGATACGATACGATGCGATTCGATGCGATTCGATGTGATTCGATGTGATTCGATGCGATTCGATGCAATTCGATGCGATACGATGCGATGCGATACAATACGATACGATACTATAGGATACGATAGGATACGATAGGATAGGATAGGATACGATACGATTCGATACGATATGATGCGATACGATACGATACGATTCGATTTGATACGATTCGATTCGATACCATACGATAGGATACGATAGGATACGATAGGATACGATTCGATTCGATTCGATGCTATTCGATGCGATTCGATTGGATAGTATTCGATGCGATGCGATACGATATGCTGAGATGCAATGCGATGCAATGCGATGCGATGCGATACGATACGATACGATACGATACGATACGATACGATGCGATGCGATTCGATGCGATTCAATGCGATTTGATGCGATTCGATGCGATTCGATGTGATTCGATGCGATTCGATGCAATTCGATGCGATACGATGTGATGCGATGCGATGCGATGCGATGCGATGCGATACGATACGATACTATAGGATACGATAGGATACGATAGGATACGATACGATACGATACGATTCGATACGATATGATGCGATACGATATGATGCGATACGATACGATTCGATTTGATACGATTCGATACCATACGATAGGATACGATAGGATACGATTCGATTCGATTCGATGCGATTCGATGCGATTCGATGCGATTCGATTCGATGCGATTCGATGCGATTCGATTGGATAGTATTCGATGCGATGCGATACGATACGCTGCGATGCGATTCGATGCGATTCGATGCGATTCGATGCGATACGATGCGATACGATGCGATACGATGCGATACGATGCGATACGATGCGATACGATGCGATATGATTCGATTTGATGCGATGCGATTCGATGCGATTCGATGCGATTCGATGCAATTCGATGCGATTCGATGCGATGCGATTCGATTCGATTCGATTCGATGTGATGTGATGTGATGTGATGCGATGCGATTCGATGCGATTCGATGCGATGCGATTCGATGCGATTCGATTCGATGCGATGCGATGCGATGCGATGCGATTCGATGCGATTCAATGCGATTCGATACGATTCGATTCGATTCAATTCGATGCGATACGATGCGATGCAATGCGATGCGATTCGATGCGATTCGCTGCGATGCGATACGATACGATACGATACGATATGATACGATACGATACGATACGATTCGATTCGATTCGATTTGATGCGATGCGATTCGATGCGATTCGATGCGATTCGATGCGATGCGATACGATGCGATACGATGCGATGTGATGCGATTCGATTCGATACGATTCGATGTGATGTGATGCGATGCGATTCGATGCGATTCGATGTGATGCGATTCGATGCGATTCGATGCGATTCGATGCGATTCGATGCGATTCGATGCGATTCGATGCGATTCGATGTGATGCGATTCGATGCGATTCGATGCGATTCGATGCGATTCGATGCGATTCGATGCGATTCGATGTGATGTGATGCGATGCGATTCGATGCGATTCGATGTGATGCGATTCGATGCGATTCGATGCGATTCGATGCGATTCGATGTGATGTGATGCGATGCGATGCGATTCGATGCGATTCGATGTGATGCGATTCGATGCGATTCGATGCGATTCGATGTGATGCGATTCGATGCGATACGATTCGATGTGATGTGATGCGATGCGATTCGATGCGATTCGATGTGATGCGATTCGATGCGATTCGATGCGATTCGATGCGATTCGATGCGATTCGATGCGATTCGATGCGATTCGATGTGATGTGATGCGATGCGATTCGATTCGATGCGATGCGATGCGATGCGATACGATTCGATGTGATTCGATTCGATTCAATGTGATGCGATGCGATTCGATGCGATGCGATGCGATGCGATGCGATGCGATTCGATGCAATGCGATGCGATGCGATGCGATACGATACAATACGATAGGATTCGATTCGCTGCGATTCGATGCGATGCGATGCGATTCGATTCGATTCGATGTGATTCGATATGATTCGATACGATACGATACGATACGATTCGATTCGATGCGATGCGATTCGATGCGATTCGATGCGATTCGATGCGATTCGATGCGATTCGATGCGATTCGATTCAATTCGATTAGATGCGATGCGATTCGATGCGATTCGATGCGATGCGATGCGATGCGATTCGATGCGATTCGATGCGATGCGATGCGATGCGATACGATACGATACGATACGATACGATACGATTCGATTCGCTGCGATTCGATGCGATTTGATGCGATATGATTCGATTTGATGCGATGCGATTCGATGCGATTCGATGCGATTTGATGCGATTCGATGCGATTCGATGCGATGCGATTCGATGTGATGTGATGCGATTCGATGCGATGCGATGCGATTCGATGCGATACGATTCGATGTGATGCGATTCGATGCGATGCGATACGATGCGATTCGATGTGATGCGATTCGATGCGATGCGATACGATGCGATTCGATGCGATTCGATGCGATGCGATACGATGCGATTCGATGCGATGCGATGCGATTCGATGCGATTCGATTCGATTCGATGCGATGCGATGCGATGCGATGCGATGCGATTCGATTCGATGTGATTCGATATGATTCGATGCGATACGATTCGATGTGATGCGATTCGATGCGATGCGATACGATGCGATGTGATGCGATTCGATGCGATGCGATACGATGCGATTCGATGTGATGCGATTCGATGCGATGCGACACGATGCGATTCGATGCGATTCGATGCGATTCGATGCGATGCGATACGATGCGATACGATGCGATTCGATGCGATGCGATGCGATGCGATGCGATGCGATTCGATTCGATGTGATTCGATATGATTCGATGCGATACGATACGATTCGATTAGATTAGATTTGATGCGATGCGATTCGATGCGATTCGATGTGATTCGATGCGATGCGATTCGATGCGATGCGATGCGATTCGATGCGATGCGATTCGATGCGATGCGATTCGATGCGATTCGATGCGATGCGATGCGATGCGATGCGATGCGATGCGATGCGATGCGATGCGATGCGATGCGATTCGATTCGATTCGATGTGATTCGATATGATTCGATGCGATACGATACGATTCGATTAGATTAGATTTGATGCGATGCGATTCGATTCGATTCGATGTGATTTGATGCGATGCGATTCGATGCGATGCGATTCGATGCGATGCGATGCGATTCGATGCGATGCGATTCGATGCGATTCGATTCGATGCGATGCGATGCGATACGATACGATACGATACGATACGATGCGATGCGATGCGATTTGATGCGATTTGATACGATTCGATGCGATGCGATGTGATTCGATATGATTCGATACGATACGATACGATACGATACGATACGATTCGATTCGATGCGATGCGATTCGATGCGATTCGATGCGATTCGATGCGATTCGATTCAATTTGATTAGATGCGATGCGATTCGATGCGATTCGATGCGATGCGATGCGATGCGATGCGATTCGATGCGATTCGATGCGATGCGATGCGATGCGATGCGATACGATACGATACGATACGATACGATTCGATTCGCTGCGATTCGATGCGATTTGATGCGATATGATTCGATTTGATGCGATGCGATGCGATTTGATGCGATTCGATGCGATGCGATGCGATGCGATTCGATGTGATGTGATGCGATTCGATGCGATGCGATTCGATGCGATACGATTCGATGTGATGCGATTCGATGCGATGCGATACGATGCGATTCGATGTGATGCGATTCGATGCGATGCGATACGATGCGATTCGATGCGATTCGATGCGATGCGATACGATGCGATTCGATGCGATGCGATGCGATTCGATGCGATTCGATTCGATGCGATGCGATGCGATGCGATGCGATGCGATGCGATGCGATTCGATTCGATTCGATGTGATTCGATATGATTCGATGCGATACGATTCGATGTGATGCGATTCGATGCGATGCGATACGATGCGATGTGATGCGATTCGATGCGATGCGATACGATGCGATTCGATGTGATGCGATTCGATGCGATGCGATACGATGCGATTCGATGCGATTCGATGCGATTCGATGCGATGCGATACGATGCGATGCGATACGATGCGATACGATGCGATTCGATGCGATGCGATGCGATGCGATGCGATGCGATGCGATTCGATGCGATTCGATTCGATGCGATGCGATTCGATTCGATTCGATTCGATGTGATTCGATATGATTCGATGCGATACGATACGATACGATTCGATTAGATTAGATTAGATTTGATGCGATGCGATGCGATTCGATTCGATGCGATGCGATGCGATGCGATTCGATTCGATTCGATGTGATTCGATATGATTCGATGCGATACGATACGATACGATTCGATTAGATTAGATTTGATGCGATGCGATTCGATTCGATTCGATGTGATTCGATGCGATGCGATTCGATGCGATGCGATTCGATGCGATGCGATTCGATGCGATTCGATTCGATGCGATGCGATGCGATACGATACGATACGATACGATACGATACGATACGATACGATGCGATGCGATGCGATTCGATGCGATTTGATACGATTCGATGCGATGCGATGCGATGCGATACACTTAAATAATTTTCTGGGGGAAAAAAGAGACAGTGTGATTTGACATGAATCGTCTCTGATAGGACCGGTGGTCCGACCTTTGACCCGGAAGGACAACATCGCCAGACAAACAGAAAAAAACGTGAGAGCTGTGCACTTTATACAACATTTTTATCAACTAATTTATCACTGTTCTGTATAATGTGACTCCCTGTTATTGTGTTGTATTATATTAATGTTCTGTGTTTTCACTAATTGTAACGTCTGACTTTTCAATAAAGTTTGCTTTAAAAAAAAATAAAAATAATCGATACTTTCTCATGTGTCTATGCATGAATTCTGCACGATATCTTTTAATTTATCTGGACTGTTGCTTGTTTTTAAATTCATTTAAATGATTTTATTTGTTTCTATTTATATTCTTTTATGTATTTTTAATGCTTCTTCCACTCCCTGCTGCACAATGAAATGTGCTATACAAATAAATTTGATTTGATTTGAAACGAAACATTGATATATATCGCAGTATGGATAGAGTTGCTCAGCCCTAATCCCACCATCAGAAAGCTTCAGAGCTCCATTCAGAGCCGGCGGTAAGAGAACCGTCAGCGGCGCTCTGAGCTGTCAAAGCGAGCGGATCAAAGTCTGAGCCGACTAGGGATGAGCAGCAACACGCAGCAGAAATCTGCTGAGTCTGAGAACCAGGCTCTGAAAGCCAGGCTGGAGCGTGTTGAGGCGGCCGCGGAGCCGCACATTAACTCGGGCCTCCAGCAAACCGACTGTGGCCGGCGGCGTCGCAAAACTCCAGAACAAAGCGTCCTCCTCTGAGCCTCTCGCTCTGTTCCTCATGCAGAGCAATAAATGCCAGTCGACTCGAAGACGGAGTCTGAGCAAACAGGCCCGCCACTCCTCCCTTTGTTCCTCTCTGCGGGCGGACGGCGAGGCCTCCGCCTGCACAGGACTGCGGTATCTGAGGGGATCGGGTTCTGCAGAGCAAATGTTTTCAGAGGTTCGCTCCGAATCCCAGAGCTCTGTTTGTTTTCATTCGAACTCACGTCGTCTTCTCTGTTAAAGGCTGCTCTGAGGTTTGGAGACAAACATCTCCGAGTTCCTGACTGTCTGTGAGACGTAAAAGTGATTAAATGAGGAAATCTGACAGATTTTAGCTGAGGATGAGCTGACAGACTCATCCTGATCACAGAGGGTCAGAGGAAAACATATTGCTAACATAATGCTAACATGCAGCTCACATGATGCTAACAGTCAAACCTGAGGTAACCATAGTTACGGTAAGTGATCTGCTCTGACGCTATTACTCTTATCTCGCAGAAATCTCCACCATTTTACACTATTTTACATAATAAAAGACCCTGTGCGATATTTTATTTATTCGGTCATCTGTGCAATAATTCACGTCACCACTGTGCAATATCTTTTCTATTTATGGTCAGACTATGTGCATACAATGTGTAATTAACACAAGTGTAGTGCAATATGGGCAATAACTCAACCATAGTGCTATAACTTATTTTATTTAACTCTCTTTACTTTGTATATCTTGTATAGCCTATATTCTTTTTTACACTTTGTTTTAGATTATTCTATATTATGCTGTATTTTAGATTTATAGAGATCCTATGTGTGTGTTTGGAGCTACTGGGGACTTGAATTTCCCTGAGGGAGTCATCCCAAGAGGTAAATAAAGTTCAGTCATGGGGCAAATAAACCTGAAATATTTACGTTTTTATTTAAAAAAATAAATAAATATGGACTTCGTCTGTAGTGTGATAATTAGCTTACTACTTTGATGTTTATAATAACCTAAACGTTTGAGAATTAAGCAAGTTATGTCTTGAATGTTTCACCATCAACACAATGTTGTCGGCGAGAGAGCTGTCTGTGGTAAGATGGCCGCCATCTGCGGACATTATACTCCGTTGCCCAGCAATGTGGACGAGACATCTAGCCCTTCTATACATATCTATGGTTCTATACATATCTATGGTTCTATACATATCTATGGTTCTATACATATCTATGATTCTATACATATCTATGGTTCTATACATATCTATGGTTCTATACATATCTATGGTTCTATACATATCTATGGTTCTATATTTATCTATGGTTCTATACATATCTATGGTTCTATATTTATCTATGGTTCTATACATATCTATGGTTCTATACATATCTATGGTTCTATACATATCTATGGTCCTCTCGCTTCTTCCAAAGATGGCGGCTGTTCTGCCCGTGGGAGGAACTCGGAGGTGGACTCTCCATCCTCACATCATCGGTTATGCTGTTCCTGGTATGCAGGAAGAGTTTACGTCCTGCTCGTTGTTTCCATCCCTGCTGTAACCAGGCAACCGTGTGACATCACCCAGAATCTGAACCCGAGTTCAGCTCGTCTTTTAGGTGTAAAGTATTGGTTTCTGAAGCTTCCCTGCAGGACGTCAGAGGTTACTGTGTGAGTGGGAACACAGTGGGAGGAAATATCCTCCACTTTATCCTGTTCTCCCATCAGACATTGTGTTTTTCTTCCAAATCTTAAGCAGCAGTCACTGTTAAAAACACTCTTTGGGTTCTTGGTTTTCAGGACGGCAGAATCTGAGTCCATTTGGACCTTCCAGCGTGAGTCTCCCGTGAGCCACAGAACAAACAGAGAAAGCACCGCCTGTCCTTTCAGCCCCTGCAAAGTGGGAGTCCATGAAAAGGGGCCGGTTAATGTTCAACTCAGGCCAAACAGAAAGAGTGGATAGCCAAATACAGCAGATAGATAGATGGGGCCGGTGACACACTCCCCACACAACATGTCAATGAAACGAAAGCACTTTGATTCTGCAAACACAGGGAATCTGAAAGTAACCACATGTTCTGCTGCAGACACAGCCAAAAGCAAATCAGGACATTTACTCAGGGAACAGAGTTCTCTCCCAAGAACTGGCCTCTTTCAGCCTGAACACAGCCCGTCATCTGCCCCAAGAACTGGCCTCTTTCAGCCTGAACACAGCCCGTCATCTGCCCCAAGAACTGGCCTCTTTCATCCTGAACACAGCCCGTCATCTGCCCCAAGAACTGGCCTCTTTCAGCCTGAACACAGCCCGTCATCTGCCCCAAGAACTGGCCTCTTTCAGCCTGAACACAGCCCGTCATCTGCCCCAAGAACTGGCCTGTTTCAGCCAGAACACAGCCCGTCATCTGCCCCAAGAACTGGCCTCTTTCAGCTAAAAGCAGCCCGTCATCTGCCCCAAGAACTGGCCTCTTTCAGCCAGAACACAGCCCGTCATCTGCCCCAAGAACTGGCCTCTTTCAGCCTGAACACAGCCCGTCATCTGCCCCAAGAACTGGCCTCTTTCAGCCTGAACACAGCCCGTCATCTGCCCCAAGAACTGGCCTCTTTCAGCCTGAACACAGCCCGTCATCTGCCCCAAGAACTGGCCTGTTTCAGCCAGAACACAGCCCGTCATCTGCCCCAAGAACTGGCCTCTTTCAGCTAAAAGCAGCCCGTCATCTGCCCCAAGAACTGGCCTCTTTCAGCCTGAACACAGCCCGTCATCTGCCCCAAGAACTGGCCTCTTTCAGCCTGAACACAGCCCGTCATCTGCCCCAAGAACTGGCCTCTTTCAGCTAAAAGCAGCCCGTCATCTGCCCCAAGAACTGGCCTCTTTCAGCCTGAACACAGCCCGTCATCTGCCCCAAGAACTGGCCTCTTTCAGCCTGAACACAGCCCGTCATCTGCCCCAAGAACTGGCCTGTTTCAGCCAGAACACAGCCCGTCATCTGCCCCAAGAACTGGCCTCTTTCAGCCTGAACACAGCCCGTCATCTGCCCCAAGAACTGGCCTCTTTCAGCTAAAAGCAGCCCGTCATCTGCCCCAAGAACTGGCCTCTTTCAGCCAGAACACAGCCCGTCATCTGCCCCAAGAACTGGCCTCTTTCAGCCTGAACACAGCCCGTCATCTGCCCCAAGAACTGGCCTCTTTCAGCCACAACACAGCCCGTCATCTGCCCCAAGAACTGGCCTCTTTCAGCCAGAACACAGCCCGTCATCTGCCCCAAGAACTGGCCTCTTTCATCCTGAACACAGCCCGTCATCTGCCCCAAGAACTGGCCTGTTTCAGCCAGAACACAGCCCGTCATCTGCCCCAAGAACTGGCCTCTTTCATCCTGAACACAGCCCGTCATCTGCAACAAGAACTGGCCTCTTTCAGCTAAAAGCAGCCCGTCATCTGCCCCAAGAACTGGCCTCTTTCAGCCTGAACACAGCCCGTCATCTGCCCCAAGAACTGGCCTCTTTCAGCTAAAAGCAGCCCGTCATCTGCCCCAAGAACTGGCCTCTTTCAGCCTGAACACAGCCCGTCATCTGCCCCAAGAACTGGCCTCTTTCAGCCTGAACACAGCCCGTCATCTGCCCCAAGAACTGGCCTCTTTCAGCCTGAACACAGCCCGTCATCTGCCCCAAGAACTGGCCTCTTTCAGCCTGAACACAGCCCGTCATCTGCCCCAAGAACTGGCCTCTTTCATCCTGAACACAGCCCGTCATCTGCCCCAAGAACTGGCCTCTTTCAGCCTGAACACAGCCCGTCATCTGCCCCAAGAACTGGCCTCTTTCAGCCTGAACACAGCCCGTCATCTGCCCCAAGAACTGGCCTCTTTCAGCCTGAACACAGCCCGTCATCTGCCCCAAGAACTGGCCTCTTTCAGCCTGAACACAGCCCGTCATCTGCCCCAAGAACTGGCCTCTTTCAGCTAAAAGCAGCCCGTCATCTGCCCCAAGAACTGGCCTCTTTCAGCCTGAACACAGCCCGTCATCTGCCCCAAGAACTGGCCTCTTTCAGCCTGAACACAGCCCGTCATCTGCCCCAAGAACTGGCCTCTTTCAGCCTGAACACAGCCCGTCATCTGCCCCAAGAACTGGCCTCTTTCAGCTAAAAGCAGCCCGTCATCTGCCCCAAGAACTGGCCTCTTTCAGCCTGAACACAGCCCGTCATCTGCCCCAAGAACTGGCCTCTTTCAGCCTGAACACAGCCCGTCATCTGCCCCAAGAACTGGCCTCTTTCAGCCTGAACACAGCCCGTCATCTGCCCCAAGAACTGGCCTCTTTCAGCTAAAAGCAGCCCGTCATCTGCCCCAAGAACTGGCCTCTTTCAGCCAGAACACAGCCCGTCATCTGCCCCAAGAACTGGCCTCTTTCAGCCAGAACACAGCCCGTCATCTGCCCCAAGAACTGGCCTCTTTCAGCCACAACACAGCCCGTCATCTGCCCCAAGAACTGGCCTGTTTCAGCCAGAACACAGCCCGTCATCTGCCCCAAGAACTGGCCTCTTTCATCCTCAACACAGCCCGTCATCTGCCCCAAGAACTGGCCTCTTTCAGCCTGAACACAGCCCGTCATCTGCCCCAAGAACTGGCCTCTTTCAGCCTGAACACAGCCCGTCATCTGCCCCAAGAACTGGCCTCTTTCAGCCAGAACACAGCCCGTCATCTGCCCCAAGAACTGGCCTCTTTCAGCCTGAACACAGCCCGTCATCTGCCCCAAGAACTGGCCTCTTTCAGCCACAACACAGCCCGTCATCTGCCCCAAGAACTGGCCTCTTTCAGCCACAACACAGCCCGTCATCTGCCCCAAGAACTGGCCTCTTTCAGCCTGAACACAGCCCGTCATCTGCCCCAAGAACTGAACTCTTTCAGCCTGAACACAGCCCGTCATCTGCCCCAAGAACTGGCCTCTTTCAGCCTGAACACAGCCCGTCATCTGCCCCAAGAACTGGCCTCTTTCAGCCTGAACACAGCCCGTCATCTGCCCCAAGAACTGGCCTCTTTCAGCCAGAACACAGCCCGTCATCTGCCCCAAGAACTGGCCTCTTTCAGCCTGAACACAGCCCGTCATCTGCCCCAAGAACTGGCCTCTTTCAGCTAAAAGCAGCCCGTCATCTGCCCCAAGAACTGGCCTCTTTCAGCCAGAACACAGCCCGTCATCTGCCCCAAGAACTGGCCTCTTTCAGCCTGAACACAGCCCGTCATCTGCCCCAAGAACTGGCCTCTTTCAGCCACAACACAGCCCGTCATCTGCCCCAAGAACTGGCCTCTTTCAGCCAGAACACAGCCCGTCATCTGCCCCAAGAACTGGCCTCTTTCATCCTGAACACAGCCCGTCATCTGCCCCAAGAACTGGCCTGTTTCAGCCAGAACACAGCCCGTCATCTGCCCCAAGAACTGGCCTCTTTCAGCTAAAAGCAGCCCGTCATCTGCCCCAAGAACTGGCCTCTTTCAGCCTGAACACAGCCCGTCATCTGCCCCAAGAACTGGCCTCTTTCAGCCTGAACACAGCCCGTCATCTGCCCCAAGAACTGGCCTCTTTCAGCTAAAAGCAGCCCGTCATCTGCCCCAAGAACTGGCCTCTTTCAGCCTGAACACAGCCCGTCATCTGCCCCAAGAACTGGCCTCTTTCAGCCTGAACACAGCCCGTCATCTGCCCCAAGAACTGGCCTCTTTCAGCCTGAACACAGCCCGTCATCTGCCCCAAGAACTGGCCTCTTTCAGCCTGAACACAGCCCGTCATCTGCCCCAAGAACTGGCCTCTTTCATCCTGAACACAGCCCGTCATCTGCCCCAAGAACTGGCCTCTTTCAGCCTGAACACAGCCCGTCATCTGCCCCAAGAACTGGCCTCTTTCAGCCTGAACACAGCCCGTCATCTGCCCCAAGAACTGGCCTCTTTCAGCCTGAACACAGCCCGTCATCTGCCCCAAGAACTGGCCTCTTTCAGCCTGAACACAGCCCGTCATCTGCCCCAAGAACTGGCCTCTTTCAGCTAAAAGCAGCCCGTCATCTGCCCCAAGAACTGGCCTCTTTCAGCCTGAACACAGCCCGTCATCTGCCCCAAGAACTGGCCTCTTTCAGCCTGAACACAGCCCGTCATCTGCCCCAAGAACTGGCCTCTTTCAGCCTGAACACAGCCCGTCATCTGCCCCAAGAACTGGCCTCTTTCAGCTAAAAGCAGCCCGTCATCTGCCCCAAGAACTGGCCTCTTTCAGCCTGAACACAGCCCGTCATCTGCCCCAAGAACTGGCCTCTTTCAGCCTGAACACAGCCCGTCATCTGCCCCAAGAACTGGCCTCTTTCAGCCTGAACACAGCCCGTCATCTGCCCCAAGAACTGGCCTCTTTCAGCTAAAAGCAGCCCGTCATCTGCCCCAAGAACTGGCCTCTTTCAGCCAGAACACAGCCCGTCATCTGCCCCAAGAACTGGCCTCTTTCAGCCAGAACACAGCCCGTCATCTGCCCCAAGAACTGGCCTCTTTCAGCCACAACACAGCCCGTCATCTGCCCCAAGAACTGGCCTGTTTCAGCCAGAACACAGCCCGTCATCTGCCCCAAGAACTGGCCTCTTTCATCCTCAACACAGCCCGTCATCTGCCCCAAGAACTGGCCTCTTTCAGCCTGAACACAGCCCGTCATCTGCCCCAAGAACTGGCCTCTTTCAGCCTGAACACAGCCCGTCATCTGCCCCAAGAACTGGCCTCTTTCAGCCTGAACACAGCCCGTCATCTGCCCCAAGAACTGGCCTCTTTCAGCCAGAACACAGCCCGTCATCTGCCCCAAGAACTGGCCTCTTTCAGCCTGAACACAGCCCGTCATCTGCCCCAAGAACTGGCCTCTTTCAGCCACAACACAGCCCGTCATCTGCCCCAAGAACTGGCCTCTTTCAGCCACAACACAGCCCGTCATCTGCCCCAAGAACTGGCCTCTTTCAGCCTGAACACAGCCCGTCATCTGCCCCAAGAACTGAACTCTTTCAGCCTGAACACAGCCCGTCATCTGCCCCAAGAACTGGCCTCTTTCAGCCTGAACACAGCCCGTCATCTGCCCCAAGAACTGGCCTCTTTCAGCCTGAACACAGCCCGTCATCTGCCCCAAGAACTGGCCTCTTTCAGCTAAAAGCAGCCCGTCATCTGCCCCAAGAACTGGCCTCTTTCAGCCTGAACACAGCCCGTCATCTGCCCCAAGAACTGGCCTGTTTCAGCCAGAACACAGCCCGTCATCTGCCCCAAGAACTGGCCTCTTTCAGCTAAAAGCAGCCCGTCATCTGCCCCAAGAACTGGCCTCTTTCAGCCAGAACACAGCCCGTCATCTGCCCCAAGAACTGGCCTCTTTCAGCCACAACACAGCCCGTCATCTGCCCCAAGAACTGGCCTGTTTCAGCCAGAACACAGCCCGTCATCTGCCCCAAGAACTGGCCTCTTTCATCCTGAACACAGCCCGTCATCTGCCCCAAGAACTGGCCTCTTTCAGCCTGAACACAGCCCGTCATCTGCCCCAAGAACTGGCCTCTTTCAGCCTGAACACAGCCCGTCATCTGCCCCAAGAACTGGCCTCTTTCAGCCTGAACACAGCCCGTCATCTGCCCCAAGAACTGGCCTCTTTCAGCCTGAACACAGCCCGTCATCTGCCCCAAGAACTGGCCTCTTTCAGCTAAAAGCAGCCCGTCATCTGCCCCAAGAACTGGCCTCTTTCAGCCTGAACACAGCCCGTCATCTGCCCCAAGAACTGGCCTCTTTCAGCCTGAACACAGCCCGTCATCTGCCCCAAGAACTGGCCTCTTTCAGCCTGAACACAGCCCGTCATCCGCCCCAAGAACTGGCCTCTTTCAGCTAAAAGCAGCCCGTCATCTGCCCCAAGAACTGGCCTCTTTCAGCCACAACACAGCCCGTCATCTGCCCCAAGAACTGGCCTCTTTCAGCCAGAACACAGCCCGTCATCTGCCCCAAGAACTGGCCTCTTTCAGCCTGAACACAGCCCGTCATCTGCCCCAAGAACTGGCCTCTTTCATCCTGAACACAGCCCGTCATCTGCCCCAAGAACTGGCCTCTTTCAGCCTGAACACAGCCCGTCATCTGCCCCAAGAACTGGCCTCTTTCATCCTGAACACAGCCCGTCATCTGCAACAAGAACTGGCCTCTTTCAGCCTGAACACAGCCCGTCATCTGCCCCAAGAACTGGCCTCTTTCAGCTAAAAGCAGCCCGTCATCTGCCCCAAGAACTGGCCTCTTTCAGCCTGAACACAGCCCGTCATCTGCCCCAAGAACTGGCCTGTTTCAGCCAGAACACAGCCCGTCATCTGCCCCAAGAACTGGCCTGTTTCAGCCAGAACACAGCCCGTCATCTGCCCCAAGAACTGGCCTGTTTCAGCCAGAACACAGCCCGTCATCTGCCCCAAGAACTGGCCTGTTTCAGCCAGAACACAGCCCGTCATCTGCCCCAAGAACTGGCCTGTTTCAGCCAGAACACAGCCCGTCATCTGCCCCAAGAACTGGCCTGTTTCAGCCAGAACACAGCCCGTCATCTGCCCCAAGAACTGGCCTGTTTCAGCCAGAACACAGCCCGTCATCTGCCCCAAGAACTGGCCTGTTTCAGCCAGAACACAGCCCGTCATCTGCCCCAAGAACTGGCCTCTTTCAGCCAGAACACAGCCCGTCATCTGCCCCAAGAACTGGCCTCTTTCAGCCTGAACACAGCCCGTCATCTGCCCCAAGAACTGGCCTCTTTCAGCCAGAACACAGCCCGTCATCTGCCCCAAGAACTGGCCTCTTTCATCCTGAACACAGCCCGTCATCTGCCCCAAGAACTGGCCTCTTTCAGCCTGAACACAGCCCGTCATCTGCCCCAAGAACTGGCCTCTTTCAGCCAGAACACAGCCCGTCATCTGCCCCAAGAACTGGCCTCTTTCAGCCTGAACACAGCCCGTCATCTGCCCCAAGAACTGGCCTCTTTCAGCCTGAACACAGCCCGTCATCGGGCCTTTAAATGCAGCTCAGAGCAGCAGGGAAACTGCTCTGAGGTCAGCAGGTTCTCACCTTCTGTCTGATCCGTGTGAAGCAGCAGCAACGTGAACATGGCTGCAGGTTTCAGCTCTCTGTAACACCTCCACAGATGCTGAGTTCTGTGCCAGAGCCTCGACACAGCGAGGCTTTCTTTGTGCTTTCAGGCCAAACCTGAGAGAATAGTTCATCTGCTCCTCATGGTGGGCTCAGGTTTGGATCTGCTGTCCTCTCACCTGGTGCCGCTCGCTCATTACGCCTCCAGTTATTGAGCAAACTGTGAACCAAGCGTCTGAACCAGCAGCCGTTCATAAAGCCGGTGGAGAAAACCTCAAGCCTGTTTGTCTTCAACGCCATTTATGCTTTTTTTACTTTGAATTAGAGGAAATTATTTTAGTTTCTTCTGAAACTGCAACACAAGTTTCCTGTTTGATGATCTTTCCCAAACAGAATGAGAACAGGTTCTGTGGAAAAGAAGAACATCTGCCGGACAGATACTGACAGTAATGATAATAAAACCGAATGAAAAGAGATTTACTGTAAAGTTTCTCTTTAAACGAAGGATCAAACTGGTCGTTCCAAACCTCAACTCAACGTTCTGCAACAGCCAATTACGTCCTAACCATGAGAACGACAGCGATTTGTCAGCAGCAACTCTGGAATGAACATCAGCTCACCGGACCGTGTGAGAGGATTATTAACGCTGAAGTCCGGCCAACTGGGCCGGGACTCCACCGAGGGGCCGCGGAGGCAGCCAGCAAAAGATTTCTGGACATGAAATGGAAATAAAGCAGGAAAGAGAGAATAAAAGCGGAGGAGAGGTTCCAGCCGCTAACAGGCTAATGTCTTCCATCCGCAGCAGGATTCTGCAGCCAACATCTCCCACTGATGGTCCAAAAACCAGAAAAAAAACAAAGAAAAGGCCGGTGTGAGTCCACAGAGCTGACAGAGGACGGTCCTGCAGCTACCACAGAGGCAGCAAATGCTGCCACAAGCACCCAGACTGATGGAGGCGTTAGCATCAGAGAATGCTGCCACAGCACCCAGACTGATGGAGGCGTTAGCATCAGAGAATGCTGCCACAAGCACCCAGACTGATGGAGGCGTTAGCATCAGAGAATGCTGCCACAAGCACCCAGACTGATGGAGGCGTTAGCATCAGAGAATGCTGCCACAAGCACCCAGACTGATGGAGGCGTTAGCATCACAGAATGCTGCCACAAGCACCCAGACTGACGGAGACATTAGCATCAGAGAATGCTGCCACAAGCACCCAGACTGATGGAGGCGTTAGCATCAGAGAATATTTGAAATTTTGAAAATATGCAGGAAATGAATGAAACAATAAGCATGAATCCTCGTTCTTTTTTCCCAGTTTGTCCACATTTATTCCTTCCATGAGGTTTTTCCAAAGATGTTTGGGAGTTCACAGGTTTAGCTTCCCGTTCCAGATGATCAGAACCTTACAGGCAGCTCTGGGAGGTGGAGGTTTGGTCTGTGTGGGTGGAGCTGGGTGGAGCTGGGTCAGTAACGGGGACCACAGCTGGACCCTCTGGAGCTGCAGCTTTGGACCTTCTTCTTCTGGACCAAACTCTGGATCCACCCTGGCAGCTTTTATAAAACGTCAGGATGATGCATTCGCAGCGCGCATGTTTTCAGGCTCATCTCTCACGTTGAATCAGTCGTATTTCAGTCAGTCACAGAGGCAGTCAGGAACATGTGGAAGCCATCAGCCTCCCTGCCAGCTGCTGGCTGCTCTCCATCAACCTGCTCCTTCCCTGGATCGACGTCCCCCATCCTCCTCTTCCTCCTCTTCCTCTTCTTCTTATTTCTGTTTTCTGCGTTCCCAGGCACAGCACCAAACTCTCCAGCTGCTGCTCGGCCCGCCTCACCTGTTTCTAATACAACTGCTGTCAGGGCTCGGCTGCCATTTATTCTGTTTGTTCGTGTCGTTGGCAGCAGCTTAAACTCACATAAATGCATAACGGAGCCGCAGGATTCCGGCCCCGGCGGTTCTCTGCAGCTGCTTTTCTGCAGAGAGCAGCGTGTCTGATCGGGGAAACGTGGATCATATCAGCGCTAACATGCCGATGTGGAACTGCGTGGTGGCTTAGAGACGTTAGTGCTCTTTGTCATTTCAGTGTTCAGGTTTCGGTGTTCAGGTTTCGGTGCTCAGGTTTCGGTGCTCAGGTTTTGGTGTTCAGGTTTCGGTGCTCAGGTTTCGGTGTTCAGGTTTTGGTGTTCAGGTTTCGGTGCTCAGGTTTCGGTGTTCAGGTTTCGGTGTTCAGGTTTCGGTGCTCAGGTTTCGGTGTTCAGGTTTTGGTGCTCAGGTTTCGGTGCTCAGGTTTCGGTGCTCAGGTTTTGGTGTTCAGGTTTCGGTGCTCAGGTTTCGGTGTTCAGGTTTTGGTGTTCAGGTTTCGGTGCTCAGGTTTCGGTGTTCAGGTTTCGGTGTTCAGGTTTCGGTGCTCAGGTTTCGGTGCTCAGGTTTTGGTGTTCAGGTTTCGGTGCTCAGGTTTCGGTCTTCAGGTGTCGGTGCTCAGGTTTTGGTGTTCATGTTTCGGTGCTCAGGTTTCGGTGCTCAGGTTTCGGTGCGCAGGTTTCGGTGCTCAGGTTTCGGTGTTCAGGTTTCGGTGTTCAGGTTTCGGTGCGCAGGTTTCGGTGCTCAGGTTTTGGTGTTCAGGTTTCGGTGCTCAGGTTTTGGTGCTCAGGTTTCGGTGCTCAGGTTTCGGTGCTCAGGTTTCGGTGTTCAGGTTTCGGTGCTCAGGTTTCGGTGCTCAGGTTTCGGTGCTCAGGTTTCGGTGTTCAGGTTTCGGTGCTCAGGTTTCGGTGCTCAGGTTTCGGTGCTCAGGTTTCGGTGTTCAGGTGTCGGTGCTCAGGTTTCGGTGCTCAGGTTTCGGTGCTCAGGTTTCGGTGTTCAGGTGTCGGTGCTCAGGTTTCGGTGCTCAGGTTTCGGTGCTCAGGTTTCGGTGCTCAGGTTTCGGTGCTCATGTTTCGGTGCTCAGGTTTCGGTGCTCAGGTTTCGGTGCTCAGGTTTCGGTGTTCAGGTTTCGGTGTTCAGGTTTTGGTGCTCAGGTTTCGGTGCTCAGGTTTCGGTGCTCAGGTTTCGGTGTTCAGGTTTCGGTGCTCATGTTTCGGTGCTCAGGTTTCGGTGCTCAGGTTTTGGTGTTCAGGTTTCAGTGCTCAGGTTTTGGTGCTCAGGTTTCGGTGCTCAGGTTTTGGTGTTCAGGTTTCAGTGCTCAGGTTTCGGTGCTCAGGTTTTGGTGTTCAGGTTTCGGTGCTCAGGTTTCGGTGTTCAGGTTTCGGTGTTCAGGTTTCGGTGCTCAGGTTTCGGTGCTCAGGTTTCGGTGTTCAGGTTTTGGTGTTCAGGTTTTGGTGTTCAGGTTTCAGTGCTCAGGTTTTGGTGCTCAGGTTTCGGTGCTCAGGTTTCGGTGTTCAGGTTTTGGTGTTCAGGTTTTGGTGTTCAGGTTTCAGTGCTCAGGTTTTGGTGTTCAGGTTTCAGTGCTCAGGTTTCAGTGCTCAGGTTTTGGTGCTCAGGTTTCGGTGCGCAGGTTTCGGTGCGCAGGTTTCGGTGTTCAGGTTTTGGTGCTCAGGTTTCGGTGCTCATGTTTCGGTGCTCAGGTTTCGGTGTTCAGGTTTCAGTGCTCAGGTTTCGGTGCTCAGGTGTCGGTGTTCAGGTTTCGGTGCTCAGGTTTCGGTGTTCAGGTTTCAGTGCTCAGGTTTCGGTGCTCAGGTGTCGGTGTTCAGGTTTCAGTGCTCAGGTTTTGGTGCTCAGGTTTCGGTGTTCAGGTTTCAGTGCTCAGGTTTCGGTGCTCAGGTGTCGGTGTTCAGGTTTCGGTGCGCAGGTTTCGGTGCTCAGGTTTCGGTGTTCAGGTTTCGGTGCTCAGGTTTCGGTGCTCAGGTTTCGGTGTTCAGGTTTCGGTGCTCAGGTTTCGGTGTTCAGGTTTCAGTGCTCAGGTTTCGGTGCTCAGGTTTTGGTGTTCAGGTTTCGGTGTTCAGGTTTCAGTGCTCAGGTTTCGGTGCTCAGGTGTCGGTGCTCAGGTTTTGGTGTTCAGGTTTCGGTGTTCAGGTTTCAGTGCTCAGGTTTTGGTGCTCAGGTTTCGGTGTTCAGGTTTCAGTGCTCAGGTTTCGGTGCTCAGGTGTCGGTGTTCAGGTTTCGGTGCGCAGGTTTCGGTGCTCAGGTTTCGGTGTTCAGGTTTCGGTGCTCAGGTTTCGGTGCTCAGGTTTCGGTGTTCAGGTTTCGGTGCTCAGGTTTTGGTGCTCAGGTTTCGGTGTTCAGGTTTCGGTGCTCAGGTTTCAGTGCTCAGGTTTTGGTGCTCAGGTTTCGGTGTTCAGGTTTCGGTGCTCAGGTTTCGGTGTTCAGGTTTCGGTGTTCAGGTTTCGGTGCTCAGGTTTCGGTGCTCAGGTTTCGGTGTTCAGGTTTCGGTGCTCAGGTTTCGGTGTTCAGGTTTCAGTGCTCAGGTTTCGGTGCGCAGGTTTCGGTGTTCAGGTTTCGGTGCTCAGGTTTCGGTGTTCAGGTTTCAGTGCTCAGGTTTCGGTGCTCAGGTGTCGGTGTTCAGGTTTCAGTGCTCAGGTTTCGGTGCTCAGGTGTCGGTGTTCAGGTGTTCAGGTTTCGGTGCGCAGGTTTCGGTGCTCAGGTTTCGGTGTTCAGGTTTCGGTGCTCAGGTTTCGGTGCTCAGGTTTCGGTGTTCAGGTTTCGGTGCTCAGGTTTCGGTGTTCAGGTTTCAGTGCTCAGGTTTTGGTGCTCAGGTTTCGGTGTTCAGGTTTCGGTGCTCAGGTTTCGGTGTTCAGGTTTCGGTGTTCAGGTTTCGGTGCTCAGGTTTCGGTGCTCAGGTTTCGGTGTTCAGGTTTCGGTGCTCAGGTTTCGGTGTTCAGGTTTCAGTGCTCAGGTTTTGGTGCTCAGGTTTCGGTGTTCAGGTTTCGGTGCTCAGGTTTCGGTGCTCAGGTTTCGGTGTTCAGGTTTCGGTGCTCAGGTTTCGGTGTTCAGGTTTCAGTGTTCAGGTTTCGGTGCTCAGGTTTTGGTGCTCAGGTTTCAGTGTTCAGGTTTCGGTGCTCAGGTGTCGGTGTTCAGGTTTCGGTGCGCAGGTTTCGGTGCTCAGGTTTCGGTGTTCAGGTTTCGGTGCTCAGGTTTCGGTGCTCAGGTTTCAGTGCTCAGGTTTCGGTGTTCAGGTTTCGGTGTTCAGGTTTCGGTGCTCAGGTTTCGGTGCTCAGGTTTTGGTGCTCAGGTTTCGGTGCTCAGGTTTTGGTGTTCAGGTTTCAGTGCTCAGGTTTTGGTGCGCCGGTTTCGGTGCTCAGGTTTCGGTGCTCAGGTTTTGGTGCGCCGGTTTCGGTGCTCAGGTTTCGGTGCTCAGGTTTTGGTGCGCCGGTTTCGGTGCGCAGCAGATGGACGGCGCTGCACCTCGGCTCCGTTCAGCATCGTGTTTTCATAGAAATGAAGGATAAATCCTGCACGTAAACGCAGCTTTCAGCTCTCTGCGTGTCATCTAATGCACTTTGAGCTTCTGGCGTCTCGGTTTAATGTCCTCAGATAACATGTCAGTGTTACGGTGGGGCAGAAACAGGGCGGGGCACAAACAGGGTGGGGCAGAAACAGGGCGGGGCAGAAACAGGGCGGGGCACAAACAGGGCGGGGCACAAACAGGGCGGGGCAGAAACAGGGCGGGGCAGAAACAGGGCGGGGCACAAACAGGGCGGGGCACAAACAGGGCGGGGCACAAACAGGGCAGGGCACAAACAGGGCGGGGCACAAACAGGGCGGGGTGGGAGTTCCTCAGAATACGCAGAGTGCAATGCCACGTAAAAGTGTAAAAAAGCATCGAAACAACACGCCACATGATCCTCAGACCCAGGCCGCAGGTTCATTCAGTACTCAGACCGCTCCGGTTCCACCTCAGGTCTGGTTCTGCTGGTCCGGTTCTGCTGGACCGGTTCTGCAGGTCCGGTTCTGCAGGTCCGGTTCTGCAGGTCCGGTTCTGCTGGACCGGTTCTGCTGGACCGGTTCTGCAGGTCCGGTTCTGCTGGTCCGGTTCTGCAGGTCCGGTTCTGCTGGTCCGGTTCTGCTGGTCCGGTTCTGCAGGTCCGGTTCTGCTGGACCGGTTCTGCAGGTCCGGTTCTGCAGGTCCGGTTCTGCTGGACCGGTTCTGCTGGACCGGTTCTGCTGGTCCGGTTCTGCAGGTCCGGTTCTGCAGGTCCGGTTCTGCAGGACCGGTTCTGCAGGTCCGGTTCTCAGCCCTCATGTTAGGACTGCAGTTTTCTTAAAGCAGCTTTTATCTGAAACACATGTTTCTTTGTTTTCAGCTCAGAATGATCACAAGTCGTTTTCCTGACGGATGCTGTTATTATTTTCCTTCGTACGATCCGACCGGGGCTTTTGGGAAACCTGCCATCTGGAGTTCGTGGTTTATATTCTCTACAGGATCAACAATGGTGATGGTTCCGGTCCAGCTTCACCTTTCCTTATTCCAGAACCTCCCACTAACCCACTAACCCATGTGACTTCTTCATCTTTCTGAACTCTGGAGTTCTTCTGAATGAAGAACAGAACCTGAAGGTGTTCCTGATCAGGAAATAAAGTTTCTCCTCAGAATCAAACAGTTCTGCATCTCAGAGGCTCACGGCTGCTTCTTTAATCCAGTTTTATTCCTCCATCTGAACACGATGTTTTCTGTTTAACCTGGGATCAGACGTCCGCCTCATCCTGCTGCATCAACACCCGCACGTCATGGGAAAGTATCACAAACTCATATCTGTCGGATAAAAGCTGCAGATAAAGAGTTTGAGTGGATATTCTCATCTTGAAGGTTAAACTCTGATCTTGTGTGTGAATGAAACTTTGTGTTTTAACCCTAATCCCTGATGGGGGACATTTTTCTGGGGGCTGTACTTTCTCCTCTAATTTCACACTGTAGTGATACTCATCATATTTGGTCCAGTTGTGCATTTTTGACTATTTTTTTAAATTTCAAACGCATCATATACAATGAAAAAAACTCCTTAATTTCTGAAAAGGGACATTTTTGTCCCCTTTTAAAACGACCTAAAAACATCATATATTCATATTTTTTTCCACTTTTTTTCATAAATCTTTTATTCCACTTCAGTTCTGATCATAAATACAGTTTTCAATTAATTTCCAAAAATGAACCCTTTAGGTGCCAGCAAAGTGGAATTATTGAGATTTTCTGCCTTAATAAATGCGGCAGGGAGAGAGAAAAAAGTCCAGAACCACCGACAGAATCTGATAAAACAAGGTTCTTTTATTACAATACTTCAGATTTTTTGGTATTTCATATATATATTTATATATAGGCTTATTTTACAATTGAGTCATGAAGTTTGGAACAAACAACAACAAAGTGCTTCTTTCTTCCACAGAAAGCCTGAAAACGTTTCTCTGCAGGGCGGCGCGCCGGAGGTCAAAGGTCACCCGGGAGGATCAGAAGGCAACGTGTGGCGGCGGTTCAACAGGAGGGGCCACGTTGCACAGAAACCTGCTCACATTTACCTTTTTCTGACAGAAACCTGCTCACATTTACCTTTTTCTGACAGAAACCTGCTCACATTTACCTTTTTCTGATAGAAACCTGCTCACATTTACCTTTTTCTGACAGAAACCTGCTCACATTTAGCTTTTTCTGACAGAAACCTGCTCACATTTACCTTTTTCTGACAGAAACCTGCTCATATTTAGCTTTTTCTGATAGAAACCTGCTCACATTTAGCTTTTTCTGATACAGAAACCTGCTCATATTTAGCTTTTTCTGATAGAAACCTGCTCACATTTACCTTTTTCTGACAGAAACCTGCTCACATTTACCTTTTTCTGACAGAAACCTGCTCACATTTACCTTTTTCTGACAGAAACCTGCTCATATTTACCTTTTTCTGACAGAAACCTGCTCACATTTACCTTTTTCTGATAGAAACCTGCTCACATTTACCTTTTTCTGATAGAAACCTGCTCACATTTACCTTTTTCTGATAGAAACCTGCTCACATTTACCTTTTTCTGATAGAAACCTGCTCACATTTACCTTTTTCTGACAGAAACCTGCTCACATTTACCTTTTTCTGACAGAAATCTGCTCACATTTAGCTTTTTCTGACAGAAACCTGCTCATATTTAGCTTTTTCTGATAGAAACCTGCTCACATTTACCTTTTTCTGACAGAAACCTGCTCACATTTACCTTTTTCTGACAGAAACCTGCTCACATTTAGCTTTTTCTGACAGAAACCTGCTCATATTTAGCTTTTTCTGATAGAAACCTGCTCACATTTACCTTTTTCTGATAGAAACCTGCTCACATTTACCTTTTTCTGACAGAAACCTGCTCACATTTACCTTTTTCTGACAGAAACCTGCTCACATTTAGCTTTTTCTGACAGAAACCTGCTCATATTTAGCTTTTTCTGATAGAAACCTGCTCACATTTACCTTTTTCTGACAGAAACCTGCTCACATTTACCTTTTTCTGATAGAAACCTGCTCACATTTACCTTTTTCTGACAGAAACCTGCTCACATTTACCTTTTTCTGATAGAAACCTGCTCACATTTACCTTTTTCTGATAGAAACCTGCTCACATTTACCTTTTTCTGATAGAAACCTGCTCACATTTAGCTTTTTCTGACAGAAACCTGCTCACATTTACCTTTTTCTGACAGAAACCTGCTCACATTTACCTTTTTCTGACAGAAACCTGCTCACATTTACCTTTTTCTGATAGAAACCTGCTCACATTTACCTTTTTCTGATAGAAACCTGCTCACATTTACCTTTTTCTGATAGAAACCTGCTCACATTTACCTTTTTCTGACAGAAACCTGCTCACATTTACCTTTTTCTGACAGAAACCTGCTCACATTTACCTTTTTCTGACAGAAACCTGCTCACATTTACCTTTTTCTGATACAGAAAAAGGCTGCACAGACCCTCACACCTCTGGTATCTGTGCAGCTTTCAGGGAACAAAGAGAGAAACCCAGTTTTCAGCTGATGATTCCGAACATTTCAGAGGATCTTTGACCTCTGACCTCTGAGGCTCAGAACATTTCAAACATTTCTCAACAGTTGCGTCATTCTCTCTGTTAAAAAAAGTTCTGTCCCACGTGCACGAGTCCGTGCGTCCGCGTACATGAGAGCTGCAGGTTGCAGTTTCGTGGAGAAGTTTCAAATAATGACGGAGCAACAGGCTGGTGTGCGCGCGCGCCCTACCTTAGCTGCACTGTGTGCGCGTGCCCCACCGTATAGCTGCATGTGTGCGCGTGTCGCTGCACACGGGGAGAAGGCACAGAAACGACCCCAGAAACACGCAGTGCTGTCGGGGCTCCGCGGAACCAGCTTATCGGCTTTTACACAAAAGTTTTTAAAAAAGGCACGTGAACGAGTTCTCTGACAGGGAGCGCGCGCGTCTCCTGCGCGCGAGTCAAGTCTGAGTTCGGTCACTGAGATGATGACGCGGCGAGTTCACCTGCGTCCAGTGAGTAACAAGTGTTCTGTCCCATTCTGCAGCCGGAGGAGAGGAAAGATCCGGAAACACCCGGAAGCGGCTGCAGATGTTTCCAGAGTTCTGCAGATGTTTCCAGAGTTCTGCAGATGTTTCCAGAGTTCTGCAGATGTGAGTTCTGCAGCTGGAGGAGAGGAAAAGATCCGGAAAAAAATCCGGAAACACCCGAAAGCGGAGCGGCTTCGGTTCTGGAGATGTTTTCGGTCCGTTCAGCCTCCTCTCCCCCCCCCCCCCCCCCCCCTCAGCTCAGAGTAAATCCAGTACCAGTCCGGTTCGGGGCCGGCTCTCCCCAGTCCGGTTCGGGGCCGGCTCGGGGCCGGCTCGGGGCCCTCAGCTGCCCAGCGGCTTGAAGGATCCGTCGGGCAGCTGCCTGAAGATGCCCCGCAGCGTGTCCAGCTCGCGGCTCAGGTGCTCCACGCGCCGCCGCAGCCGCTCGTTGTCGGTGCTCAGCTCCACCACCTTCTGCTGCGTCTCCATGTTGCGCATCTTCGCCTTGTCGCGGCTCTTGCGCACGGCCACATTGTTACGCTCGCGCCGCAGCCGGTACTCGGGGCTGTTCTTGTCCACGTGCTTCTTGGATTTGCCCCGCTGCTCCAGCAGCTTCAGGCCGCCCTGCTGCGCGTGCGCGTGCTGGTGGTGGTGCTGGTGCGGGCTGGGCACCGGGGTGGGCGGCGGGGTGGGGTGGCCCGGCTGGAGGTGCATGGTGGTCTGCGCGCAGTGCGCGATCTGGTACTGCAGGTGCGGCATCTGCTGCTGCTGGGAGTACTGCTGCGGGTGCGCGTGCGCGTGCGGGTGCGGGTGGTGGTAGGTGGGGGGCACGCCCGGGGCCAGGTCCTCGTCGTCCCGCGGCTCCTGCTTGATGGCCACCGGCCGGATGCGCGGCGGGTTGTGCTCATAGAGCGGCTCCAGCTTGGACTCCATGTAGCCGGGCATGTAGTGCTGCTGCGGGGGCCCCGGGCCGCACGGCACCGAGTCGTACTCCCCGCTCATCATCTTCAGCTTGTCCTGCCGGGAGCTGTGGTGGAACAGGTCCGCCAGGAAGTCGTCGTTGAACGCCGCCGGATCGATGTAGGCGCTCAGGTCGATGGAGGTCTCGTTGTCCCCGATCTCTCCGCCGAGCTCCGCGGGATCTCTGTAGCCGGAGGGCAGCTGCTGGCCGTGGGGAAGGCTGCTCATCAGGGGCCGGGGGGCGACCTCGTACAAGTTGGAGAGCTCCATGGAGAATCTAAACCCGGGCAGGCATGGCGAGGAGCTCCGGGAATCCAGTGTGCAGAGGGCGAGGCGGGCTCAGGGCGCTGCGGGCATGCGCGGGTCGGAACCTGGAGCCTGGAACCTGGAGCCTGGAACCTGGAGCCTGGAACCTGGAGCCTGGAGCTCAGCGCGGACACTTTTATCCGAGTTCCTGCGGAGCGGAGCGGCTTCAAGCTGCAGGCTGCCGGGCTGATTCCTGCTGCTCAGTAACCTCTGAGCTGTCAAACTGCGGCTATATAGCAGGAGGCGGTGGGCGGGCACCGCGCGCACACACGCGCACACATACACACAGACACACACACACACACACACACACACACACACACACACACACACGCACACACACACACACACACACACACACGCACACACACACACACACACACACACAAACACACGCACACACACACACACACACACACACACACACACACACACACACACACAAACACACGCACACACGCACACTCACGCACACACACACACACACACAAACACACGCACACACGCACACTCACGCACACACACTGATCTCAGCCCGCTGTCACTGCGCTTCCAGCAGTCTGACTCTGCGCTGCTGCTCTCCGCCTCTCTTTGAGCTTTCTGACATTTAACTCGTTCCTTCAGCAGAAATCCTCCCTGAGACAGACAACAGCTAAATAACAGAGTAAATCACTCCGCGGGGCTCAGAACACTGAAGTTATTTCCCCGGGATTCAGTCCCAGGACCCCTCTGTCTCCATAGAACTCCTTTAATCTGCAGGTGACTCAGAGTCTGCGGTCCTCAGAGTCAGAGCTGACACCAGCGGGTTATAAAGGTCCTGCTGCTCCTCTGGACTCAGACTGCAGGCTGCATCAGTGAGGCACCAAACCAGCTCTGATCCAGACTGCCTGTTCCCAACAAAGCAGAACTCCTGCTGAAGTTTCAAACGGAGCTCTGATAAATGCGTAAAGTATGAAAATAATCGTGAGTTCTGGTGCTACAGAGAGAGTTTAACTGAGCCAGATATTTCAGGGACCAACTGTGTGATTTGGTGAGATTCAGCAGACAGACTGGCTTCAGCCCCCTCTGACAGGGCGGCTGCTGCAGAGCTCCGGGGCGCGGAGGGAAGAGGTGGACTGCAGCGCCCTCTGTCGGCCGCCAGTCAGAGAGGACGCGCGGCTGGACGCGCGGCCGCAGAGGGCTTCTCTTTTACCGGCCTTTAGGTTCCACTATTCTGATATTTATGTATGGAACGATGATCCCTGTATGCTGAAGCCTCTCTCCTGCCTGTTTCTGTCCTCTTTCAACCCGAAAACGATCTAAAGAGCAGCAGGAGGAGGACTGGAGCCGCGGGTTTGTGGAGAGGTTATCTGAGGACGTTCCAGCGCAATCCTTCAGGACCTTCAGAGGACCTTACAGAGCTATTCAGCCTCATCTGGGGACTCTTAAACTCTGACTCCTGTCCAACTGGAGCAGAGCTGCTGTCGCTGTGGGTTTGAAAAGGCTCCGGGGGCTACAAGAGGCTCCAGGAGTCCAAAGTTTGTCCACTTTATGGACACCAGATAAACATCAAAGTCCTTAAAACGCTGCGAGGCTCCAAGAGGAGACGTAAACGTTCGACTGGTACAACGAGGGGGTCCTGGAGCGGCCCCAGGTTCAGGGGTCATGAGACAGGATCCGGTAGTCCTACAGGAGGGTCCAAAAGGTTTTAAATGTGCGTTTATTCACATTCTGGGGACGTTTAGGGGTCATAAAAAGGTCCCACCGCTTCCAGGGATGTTTCAGGAGTCATGAGGACTCCGTGATCTCTGAGCAGGTTCAACTGGTCCTTCAGGAGATCTGTTTGGCTCATTGCAGAGAGAGTGGAGACCATGGAAGAGGTTTCAGGGATCTGTCAGAGAGTCAGAGAGTCAAAGAGGGTGGAGGAGTTAACTTAAGTGGGTCCTTAAGACAAGTCTGCATCAACAGGAAGCAAACAGGAGTCCTTAGAGGTTTTAGAGGTTTTCAAGGGTACAGAAAGAGGTTTAATTCAATTCAATTTTATTTATATAGCGCCAGATACAACAAATGTCATCTCAAGGCACTTAGATAATAAAGTTCAATTCAAGCCAATTTGAATTCAATTCATTGTAATCATAATTATTTCTAAAATAATCCAATTCTGGTTCCACAGAGAGGGGCCTGATAACCGAAGGCTCTGCCTCCCAAACTGGCAGCTGGTTCCACAGAGAGGGGCCTGATAACCGAAGGCTCTGCCTCCCAAACTGGCAGCTGGTTCCACAGAGAGGGGCCTGATAACTGAAGGCTCTGCCTCCCAAACTGGCAGCTGGTTCCACAGAGAGGGGCCTGATAACCGAAGGCTCTGCCTCCCAAACTGGCAGCTGGTTCCACAGAGAGGGGCCTGATAACTGAAGGCTCTGCCACCCAAACCGGCAGCTGGTTCCTCAGAGAGGGGCCTGATAACTGAAGGCTCTGCCTCCCAAACTGGTAGCTGGTTCCACAGAGAGGGGCCTGATAACTGAAGGCTCTGCCTCCCAATCTGGCAGCCGGTTCCACAGAGAGGGGCCTGATAACTGAAGGCTCTGCCTCCCAAACTGGCAGCTGGTTCCACAGAGAGGGGCCTGATATCTGAAGGCTCTGCCTCCCAAACTGGCAGCTTGTTCCACAGAGAGGGGCCTGATAACTGAAGGCTCTGCCTCCCAAACTGGCAGCTGGTTCCACAGAGAGGGGCCTGATAACTGAAGGCTCTGCCTCCCATACCGGCAGCTGGTTCCACAGAGAGGGGCCTGATAACTGAAGGCTCTGCCTCCCAAACTGGCAGCTGGTTCCACAGAGAGGGGCCTGATAACCGAAGGCTCTGCCTCCCAAACTGGCAGCTGGTTCCAGAGAGAGGGTCCTGATAACTGAAGGCTCTGCCTCCCAAACTGGCAGCTGGTTCCACAGAGAGGGGCCTGATACCTGAAGGCTGTGCCTCCAAAACTGGCAGCTGGTTCCACAGAGAGGGAACTGATAACCGAAGGCTCTGCTTCCCAAACTGGCAGTTGGTTCCACAGAGAGGGGCCTGATAACCGAAGGCTCTGCTTCCCAAACTGGCAGTTGGTTCCACAGAGAGGGGCCTGATAACCGAAGGCTCTGCCTCCCAAACTGGCAGCTGGTTCCACAGAGATGGGCCTGATAACTGAAGGCTCTGCCTCCCAAACTGGCAGCTGGTTCCACAGAGAGGGGCCTGATAACCGAAGGCTCTGCCTCCCAAACTGGCAGCTGGTTCCAGAGAGAGGGTCCTGATAACTGAAGGCTCTGCCTCCCAAACTGGCAGCTGGTTCCAGAGAGAGGGTCCTGATACCTGAAGGCTGTGCCTCCAAAACTGGCAGCTGGTTCCACAGAGAGGGGCCTGATAACTGAAGGCTCTGCCTCCCAAACTGGCAGCTGGTTCCACAGAGAGGGGCCTGATAACTGAAGGATCTGCCTCCCAAACTGGCAGCTGGTTCCACAGAGAGGGGCCTGATAACTGAAGGCTCTGCCTCCCAAACTGGCAGCTGGTTCCTCAGAGAGGGGCCTGATAACTGAAGGCTCTGCCTCCCAAACTGGCAGCTGGTTCCACAGAGAGGGGCCTGATAACTGAAGGCTCTGCCTCCCAAACTGGCAGCTGGTTCCACAGAGAGGGGCCTGATAACTGAAGGCTCTGTCTCCCAAACTGGCAGCTGGTTCCACAGAGAGGGGCCTGATAACTGAAGGCTCTGCCTCCCAAACTGGCAGCTGGTTCCACAGAGAGGGGCCTGATAACTGAAGGCTCTGCCTCCCAAACTGGCAGCTGGTTCCTCAGAGAGGGGCCTGATAACTGAAGGCTCTGCCTCCCAAACTGGCAGCTGGTTCCACAGAGAGGGGCCTGATAACTGAAGGCTGTGCCTCCCAAACTGGCAGCTGGTTCCACAGAGAGGGGCCTGATCACCGAAGGCTCTGCCTCCCAAACTGGCAGCTGGTTCCACAGAGAGGGGCCTGATAACTGAAGGCTCTGCCTCCCAAACTGGCAGCTGGTTCCACAGAGAGGGGCCTGATAACTGAAGGCTCTGTCTCCCAAATTGGCAGCTGGTTCCAAAGAGAGGGGCCTGATAACCGAAGGCTCTGCCTCCCAAACTGGCAGCTGGTTCCACAGAGAGGGGCCTGATAACTGAAGGCTCTGCCACCCAAACCGGCAGCTGGTTCCTCAGAGAGGGGCCTGATAACTGAAGGCTCTGCCTCCCAAACTGGCAGCTGGTTCCACAGAGAGGGGCCTGATAACTGAAGGCTCTGCCTCCCAAACTGGCAGCTGGTTCCACAGAGAGGGGCCTGATATCTGAAGGCTCTGCCTTCCAAACTGGCAGCTGGTTCCACAAAGAGGGGCCTGATAACTGAAGGCTCTGCCTCCCATACCGGCAGCTGGTTCCACAGAGAGGGGCCTGATAACTGAAGGCTCTGCCTCCCAAACTGGCAGCTGGTTCCACAGAGAGGGGCCTGATAACCGAAGGCTCTGCCTCCCAAACTGGCAGCTGGTTCCAGAGAGAGGGTCCTGATAACCGAAGGCTCTGCCTCCCAAATTGGCAGCTGGTTCCACAGAGAGGGGCCTGATAACTGAAGGCTCTGCTTCCCAAACTGGCAGTTGGTTCCACAGAGAGGGGCCTGATAACCGAAGGCTCTGCCTCCCAAACTGGCAGCTGGTTCCACAGAGAGGGGCCTGATAACCGAAGGCTCTGCCTCCCAAACTGGCAGCTGGTTCCACAGAGATGGGCCTGATAACTGAAGGCTCTGCCTCCCAAACTGGCAGCTGGTTCCACAGAGAGGGGCCTGATAACCGAAGGCTCTGCCTCCCAAACTGGCAGCTGGTTCCAGAGAGAGGGTCCTGATAACTGAAGGCTCTGCCTCCCAAACTGGCAGCTGGTTCCACAGAGAGGGGCCTGATACCTGAAGGCTGTGCCTCCAAAACTGGCAGCTGGTTCCACAGAGAGGGGCCTGATAACTGAAGGCTCTGCCTCCCAAACTGGCAGCTGGTTCCACAGAGAGGGGCCTGATAACTGAAGGATCTGCCTCCCAAACTGGCAGCTGGTTCCACAGAGAGGGGCCTGATAACCGAAGGCTCTGCCTCCCAAACTGGCAGCTGGTTCCACAGAGAGGGGCCTGATAACTGAAGGCTCTGTCTCCCAAATTGGCAGCTGGTTCCAAAGAGAGGGGCCTGATAACCGAAGGCTCTGCCTCCCAAACTGGCAGCTGGTTCCACAGAGAGGGGCCTGATAACTGAAGGCTCTGCCACCCAAACCGGCAGCTGGTTCCTCAGAGAGGGGCCTGATAACTGAAGGCTCTGCCTCCCAAACTGGCAGCTGGTTCCACAGAGAGGGGCCTGATAACTGAAGGCTCTGCCTCCCAAACTGGCAGCTGGTTCCACAGAGAGGGGCCTGATATCTGAAGGCTCTGCCTTCCAAACTGGCAGCTGGTTCCACAGAGAGGGGCCTGATAACTGAAGGCTCTGCCTCCCATACCGGCAGCTGGTTCCACAGAGAGGGGCCTGATAACTGAAGGCTCTGCCTCCCAAACTGGCAGCTGGTTCCACAGAGAGGGGCCTGATAACCGAAGGCTCTGCCTCCCAAACTGGCAGCTGGTTCCAGAGAGAGGGTCCTGATAACTGAAGGCTCTGCCTCCCAAACTGGCAGCTGGTTCCACAGAGAGGGGCCTGATAACTGAAGGCTCTGCCTCCCAAACTGGCAGCTGGTTCCACAGAGAGGGGCCTGATAACTGAAGGCTCTGCCTCCCAAACTGGCAGCTGGTCCCACAGAGAGGGGCCTGATAACTGAAGGCTCTGCCTCCCAAACTGGCAGCTGGTTCCACAGAGAGGGGCCTGATAACTGAAGGCTCTGCCTCCCAAACTGGCAGCTGGTTCCACAGAGAGGGGCCTGATAACTGAAGGCTCTGCCTCCCAAACTGGCAGCTGGTTCCACAGAGAGGGGCCTGATAACTGAAGGCTCTGCCTCCCAAACTGGCAGCTGGTTCCACAGAGAGGGGCCTGATATCTGAAGGCTCTGCCTTCCAAACTGGCAGCTGGTTCCACAGAGAGGGGCCTGATAACTGAAGGCTCTGCCTCCCATACCGGCAGCTGGTTCCACAGAGAGGGGCCTGATAACTGAAGGCTCTGCCTCCCAAACTGGCAGCTGGTTCCACAGAGAGGGGCCTGATAACCGAAGGCTCTGCCTCCCAAACTGGCAGCTGGTTCCAGAGAGAGGGTCCTGATAACTGAAGGCTCTGCCTCCCAAACTGGCAGCTGGTTCCACAGAGAGGGGCCTGATAACTGAAGGCTCTGCCTCCCAAACTGGCAGCTGGTTCCACAGAGAGGGGCCTGATAACTGAAGGCTCTGCCTCCCAAACTGGCAGCTGGTCCCACAGAGAGGGGCCTGATAACTGAAGGCTCTGCCTCCCAAACTGGCAGCTGGTTCCACAGAGAGGGGCCTGATAACTGAAGGCTCTGCCTCCCAAACTGGCAGCTGGTTCCACAGAGAGGGGCCTGATAACTGAAGGCTCTGCCTCCCAAACTGGCAGCTGGTTCCACAGAGAGGGGCCTGATAACTGAAGGCTCTGCCTCCCAAACTGGCAGCTGGTCCCACAGAGAGGGGCCTGATAACTGAAGGCTCTGCCTCCCAAACTGGCAGCTGGTTCCACAGAGAGGGGCCTGATATCTGAAGGCTCTGCCTTCCAAACTGGCAGCTGGTTCCACAGAGAGGGGCCTGATAACTGAAGGCTCTGCCTCCCATACCGGCAGCTGGTTCCACAGAGAGGGGCCTGATAACTGAAGGCTCTGCCTCCCAAACTGGCAGCTGGTTCCACAGAGAGGGGCCTGATAACCGAAGGCTCTGCCTCCCAAACTGGCAGCTGGTTCCAGAGAGAGGGTCCTGATAACTGAAGGCTCTGCCTCCCAAACTGGCAGCTGGTTCCACAGAGAGGGGCCTGATAACTGAAGGCTCTGCCTCCCAAACTGGCAGCTGGTTCCACAGAGAGGGGCCTGATAACTGAAGGCTCTGCCTCCCAAACTGGCAGCTGGTCCCACAGAGAGGGGCCTGATAACTGAAGGCTCTGCCTCCCAAACTGGCAGCTGGTTCCACAGAGAGGGGCCTGATAACTGAAGGCTCTGCCTCCCAAACTGGCAGCTGGTTCCACAGAGAGGGGCCTGATAACTGAAGGCTCTGCCTCCCAAACTGGCAGCTGGTTCCACAGAGAGGGGCCTGATAACTGAAGGCTCTGCCTCCCAAACCGGCAGCTGGTTCCACAGAGAGGGGCCTGATTACTGAAGGCCAAAGATAGTCTGGCCGTTTCTCAATACCAAAAATGCAAAGAACAGACTTGTGTTCTTGAGGAGAATGTTCTTGCTAGTCAACCTCGGAAGAATGAATTCGGGATATCACAAGTACACATGCTCCGTTTTCAGTTTTGAGACGATGCGTTCTTCATGCCCGAGGCAGCCTGCTCTCATTAAACAGCTGTGCTTTTTCATCCAAGTGCTCTCTCTCGCTCTAATGTGTGTGTGTGTTAGTGTGTGTGTGTGTGTGTGTGTGTGTGTGTGTGTGTGTGTGTGTGTGTGTGTGTGTGTGTGTGTGTAAACATACATAAATAAAATACATACATAAATGAACATACATAAAATAAATTTATTTACGCTGACAAGTTTTAGGCGCAGAATTCTTCCGAACAAAATTGTAAATAGCTGGTATTAAGACAAATTAACGATAAAATCGGGATCTAAAGGGCTACTTTCTCGCCTCAAAATGTTTTAAACGCAGATAAAGTGATATATTTAAAGAGTTTAAAGCTAAAATGAAATCAGCTTCAGCCTGTTGATTTCGACTCGGATAGGAGCGCAGTGCATTGTGGGATATTTGCGCTGACAAGTTAGCACAAGTTAGCTACCGCTGCATCCTCGGTAAAATGGGCGTGTCGAGAACTTTCTACGTTCTCAGCGAAATGCGAACTTGTGTATTGGGACAGTACTTGGGCTGCGACTGATGACGTTTCACAAGAACACAAGAACACAAGTACGGACAAGAACGTACATTGAGAAACGGCCAGAGTCTAACTCATCCTCGTTATCATGTCGGTGTTCACCTGAAGACGTCCTGAGTGAAACGGCTGATCGTTTCCTCCTGTCAGAGGTTTCTACAACAAGATTTTTATCTTATCATCCGTCTTTTTTCACAACTTTAAAAGAAGCAGCAAAGCTGCTCCATAAACCCATAAAAGAACGTTATTTTAAATAAAAGGGTCGTTCATTTGAATTTAAACTATATATATATATATATATATATATATATAATTACATATAATTATATATATATATATATAATTATATATATTATTATTGTATATATATCCCAGATATTCCCAGATTTGAAAGTAATTCCTGAAGAAGAACTCTCTCCATTTTCCTCTTGTGGATGTCCGCCACAGTTGTTTTTTTTTCCTCCTCCAGGTTTGTTTCCTGTTAGAACAACTACTTCTTCTACTGAATTACAGCCACTAACAGCGCAGCCTACAGCGCCCCCTCTGGTGACACAACACAGCTGAGTTTATTCACCTCAGACCATGATGGAATCTATATGGAATCTAATCTATAATCTATAATCTAATCTAAACTTGTGTTTATGAGAGCACAAAACCAGACTCACCCGGAGTAAGCGGGCAGATGAGAAAAATCATCAATTTCATTAATGCAAAACACCAAAAATCAGATATCTAAAGTAAGGAAAACAGCTCAATTTAGCAGAAGAAGAAGAAAAAGCAGATGAAAGCAACAACAAATAAAGACAAAGATCTGGCACTGAACAAAGCTAGGAGTATCAAAACAATAACACAATAATAATAAAAGGACAAACACAAAGAATCTGAAGTAAAACGCAACAGAATACACAAGAATGAACAATTCTGAAATAAAACGTGAAACAGAAATCCACAAGGTCACAGCAAAAAGAGAAAAACCCAGAGAGCATGACGCCATCTGAGGCTGTCGCTACGGCTAAATGTTTGATAAACAGTCAACTCTTTCAGGTCACTGGTTCTGAATGTGGGTCCAATGTCAGAAAAGAAAAAAGAAAAACAAGGTCCAGCTGGTAAAATCCCAGAAGTTTTCCTTCAAGGCCTCCAGTTGATCTTTGAGACAGTTCAGTGGATCTTGGGAGTCATTAAAGATAAGACAAACAGTAAAGCAGAGTGCTGATTCAGAGTCTTCCACTTTGTTCTTGGACAGCAGAATTAGGACAACAAACCTGCCAACTTAAGGAAAACTGTGGATTTCAATCACAGTCTTAAGTTAAGTGGACTGAATATGGCTTACAGGAATTTCTGCCTGAGGGGGAGGAGTTTCTGTCTCAGGGGGAGGAGTCTCTGCCTCAGGGGAGGAGTCGCTGCCTCAGGGGGAGGGGTCTCTGCATCAGGGGGAGGAGTCTGGCTCAGGGGAGGAGTCTCTGCATCAGGGGGAGGGGTCTCTGAATCAGGGGGAGGAGCTTATGCCTCGGGGGGAGGAGTCTCTGTCTCAGGGGAGGAGTCTCTGCCTCAGGGGAAGGAGTCTCTGCCTCAGGGGAGGAGTCTCTGTCTCAGGGGGAGGAGTCTCTGTCTCAGGGGAGGAGTCTCTGTCTCAGGGGGAGGAGTCTCTGCCTCAGGGGGAGGAGTCTCTGCCTCAGGGGAGGAGTCTCTGCCTCAAGGGAGGAGTCTCTGTCTCAGGAGAGGAGTCTCTGTCTCAGGGGAGGAGTCTCTGCCTCAGGGAGAGGAGTTTCTGTCTCAGGGAGAGGAGTCTCTGTCTCAGGGGGAGGAGTCTCTGCCTCAGGGGAGGAGTCTCTGTCTCAGGGGAGGAGTCTCTGTCTCAGGGGGAGGAGTCTCTGCCTCAGGGAGAGGAGTTTCTGTCTCAGGGAGAGGAGTCTCTGCCTCAGGGGAGGAGTCTCTGCCTCAGGGGAGGAGTTTCTGCCTCGGGAAGGAGTCTCTGCCTCAGGGGGAGGAGTTTCTGCCTCAGGGGAGGAGTCTATGTCTCAGGGGAAGGAGTCTCTGCCTCAGGGGGAGGAGTCTCTGCCTCATGGGAGGAGTCTCTTCCTCAGGGGAGGAGTCTCTGTCTCAGGGGGAGGAGTCTCTGCCTCAGGGGAGGAGTCTCTGTCTCAGGGGAGGAGTCTCTGCCTCAGGGGAGGAGTTTCTGTCTCAGGGAGAGGAGTCTCTGTCTCAGGGGGAGGAGTCTCTGCCTCAGGGGAGGAGTCTCTGTCTCAGGGGAGGAGTCTCTGTCTCAGGGGGAGGAGTCTCTGCCTCAGGGAGAGGAGTTTCTGTCTCAGGGAGAGGAGTCTCTGCCTCAGGGGAGGAGTCTCTGCCTCAGGGGAGGAGTTTCTGCCTCGGGAAGGAGTCTCTGCCTCAGGGGGAGGAGTTTCTGCCTCAGGGGAGGAGTCTATGTCTCAGGGGAAGGAGTCTCTGCCTCAGGGGGAGGAGTCTCTGCCTCATGGGAGGAGTCTCTTCCTCAGGGGAGGAGTCTCTGCCTCAGGGGGAGGAGTCTCTGCCTCAGGGGAAGGAGTCTCTGTCTCAGGGGGAGGTGTCTCTGTCTCAGGAGAGGAGTCTCTGTCTCAGGGGAGGAGTCTATGTCTCAGGAGAGGAGTCTCTGTCTCAGGGGAAGGAGTCTCTGCCTCAGGGGGAGGAGTCTCTGCCTCATGGGAGGAGTCTCTGCCTCAGGGGAGGAGTCTATGTCTCATGGGAGGAGTCTCTGCCTCAGGGGAGGAGTCTATGTCTCAGGAGAGGAGTCTCTGTCTCAGGGGAAGGAGTCTCGGCCTCAGGGGGAGGAGTTTCTGCCTCAGGGGAAGGAGTCTCTGCCTCAGGGGAGGAGTCTCTGTCTCAGGGGGAGGTGTCTCTGTCTCAGGAGAGGAGTCTCTGTCTCAGGGGAGGAGTCTATGTCTCAGGAGAGGAGTCTCTTTCTCAGGGGGAGGAGTCTCTGCCTCAGGGGAGGAGTCTATGTCTCAGGAGAGGAGTCTCTGTCTCAGGGGAGGAGTCTCTGCCTCAGGGGGAGGAGTTTCTGCCTCAGGGGAAGGAGTCTCTGCCTCAGGGGGAGGAGTCTCTGTCTCAGGGGAAGAGTCTCTGTCTCAGGGGGAGGAGTTTCTGCCTCAGGGGAGGAGTCTCTGTCTCAGGGGAGGAGTCTCTGTCTCAGGGGGAGGAGTCTCTGCCTCAGGGGAGGAGTCTCTGCCTCAGGGAGAGGAGTTTCTGTCTCAGGGAGAGGAGTCTCTGCCTCAGGGGAAGGAGTCTCTGCCTCAGGGGAGGAGTCTCTGCCTCAGGGGAAGGAGTTTCTGCCTCAGGGGAAGGAGTCTCTGCCTCAGGGGAAGGAGTTTCTGCCTCAGGGGGAGGAGTTTCTGTCTCAGGGGGAAGAGTTTCTGCCTCAGGGGGAGGAGTCTCTGCCTCAGTTGAAGAAGTTTCTGCCTCAGGGGGAAGACTTTCTGCCTCAGGGGAAGGAGTCTCTGCCTCAGGGGGAGGAGTTTCTGCCTCAGGGGAGGAGTCTCTGCCTCAGGGGAGGAGTCTCTAACTCAGGAGAGGAGTCTCTGTCTCAGGGGAGGAGTCTCTGTCTCAGGGGGAGGAGTTTCTGCCTCAGGGAGAGGAGTTTCTGTCTCAGGGGAGGAGTCTCTGTCTCAGGAGAGGAGTCTCTGTCTCAGGGGAGGAGTCTCTGTCTCAGGGGGAGGAGTCTCTGCCTCAGGGGAGGAGTCTCTGTCTCAGGGGAGGAGTCTCTGTCTCAGGGGGAGGAGTCTCTGCCTCGGGGAGAGGAGTTTCTGTCTCAGGGAGAGGAGTCTCTGCCTCAGGGGAGGAGTCTCTGCCTCAGGGGAGGAGTTTATGCCTCGGGAAGGAGTCTCTGCCTCAGGGGGAGGAGTTTCTGCCTCAGGGGAGGAGTCTATGTCTCAGGAGAGGAGTCTCTGTCTCAGGGGAAGGAGTCTCTGCCTCAGGGGGAGGAGTTTCTGCCTCAGGGGAAGGAGTCTCTGCCTCAGGGGGAGGAGTCTCTGCCTCATGGGAGGAGTCTCTGCCTCAGGGGAGGAGTCTCTGCCTCAGGGGGAGGAGTCTCTGCCTCAGGGGAAGGAGTCTCTGTCTCAGGGGGAGGTGTCTCTGTCTCAGGAGAGGAGTCTCTGTCTCAGGGGAGGAGTCTATGTCTCAGGAGAGGAGTCTCTGCCTCATGGGAGGAGTCTCTGCCTCAGGGGAGGAGTCTATGTCTCATGGGAGGAGTCTCTGCCTCAGGGGAAGGAGTCTCTGCCTCAGGGGGAGGAGTCTCTGCCTCATGGGAGGAGTCTCTGCCTCAGGGGAGGAGTCTATGTCTCATGGGAGGAGTCTCTGCCTCAGGGGAGGAGTCTATGTCTCAGGAGAGGAGTCTCTGTCTCAGGGGAAGGAGTCTCTGCCTCAGGGGGAGGAGTTTCTGCCTCAGGGGAAGGAGTCTCTGCCTCAGGGGAGGAGTCTCTGTCTCAGGGGGAGGTGTCTCTGTCTCAGGAGAGGAGTCTCTGTCTCAGGGGAGGAGTCTCTGTCTCAGGGGGAGGAGTCTCTTTCTCAGGGGGAGGAGTCTCTGCCTCAGGGGAGGAGTCTATGTCTCAGGAGAGGAGTCTCTGTCTCAGGGGAGGAGTCTCTGCCTCAGGGGGAGGAGTTTCTGCCTCAGGGGAAGGAGTCTCTGCCTCAGGGGGAGGAGTCTCTGCCTCAGGGGAGGAGTCTCTGCCTCAGGGGAGGAGTCTATGTCTCAGGAGAGGAGTCTCTGTCTCAGGGGAAGAGTCTCTGTCTCAGGGGGAGGAGTTTCTGCCTCAGGGGAGGAGTCTCTGTCTCAGGGGAGGAGTCTCTGTCTCAGGGGGAGGAGTCTCTGCCTCAGGGGGAGGAGTCTCTGCCTCAGGGGAGGAGTCTCTGCCTCAGGGAGAGGAGTTTCTGTCTCAGGGAGAGGAGTCTCTGCCTCAGGGGAAGGAGTCTCTGCCTCAGGGGAGGAGTCTCTGCCTCAGGGGAAGGAGTTTCTGCCTCAGGGGAGGAGTCTATGTCTCAGGGGAAGGAGTCTCTGCCTCAGGGGAAGGAGTTTCTGCCTCAGGGGGAGGAGTTTCTGTCTCAGGGGGAAGAGTTTCTGCCTCAGGGGGAGGAGTCTCTGCCTCAGTTGAAGAAGTTTCTGCCTCAGGGGGAAGACTTTCTGCCTCAGGGGGAAGACTTTCTGCCTCAGGGGGAGGAGTTTCTGTCTCAGGGGAAGGAGTTTCTGCCTCAGGGGAGGAGTTTCTGTCTCAGGGGGAGGAGTTTCTGTCTCAGGGGGAAGAGTTTCTGCCTCAGGGGGAGGAGTCTCTGCCTCAGTTGAAGAAGTTTCTGCCTCAGGGGGAAGACTTTCTGCCTCAGGGGGAGGAGTTTCTGTCTCAGGGGAAGGAGTCTCTGCCTCAGGGGGAGGAGTTTCTGTCTCAGGGGAAGGAGTTTCTGCCTCAGGGGAGGAGTCTCTGCCTCAGGGGAGGAGTCTCTAACTCAGGAGAGGAGTCTCTGTCTCAGGGGAGGAGTCTCTGTCTCAGGGGGAGGAGTTTCTGCCTCAGGGAGAGGAGTCTCTGTCTCAGGGGAGGAGTCTCTGTCTCAGGGGAAGGAGTTTCTGCCTCAGGGGAAGGAGTTTCTGCCTCGGGGAAGGAGTTTCTGCCTCAGGGGGAGGAGTTTCTGCCTCAGGGGAGGAGTCTCTGCCTCAGGGGAGGAGTCTCTAACTCAGGAGAGGAGTCTCTGTCTCAGGGGAGGAGTCTCTGTCTCAGGGGAAGGAGTTTCTGCCTCAGGGGAAGGAGTTTCTGCCTCGGGGAAGGAGTTTCTGCCTCAGGGGGAGGAGTCTCTGCCTCAGGGGAGGAGTCTCTGCCTCAGGGGAAGGAGTTTCTGCCTCAGGGGAGGAGTCTCTGCCTCAGGAGAGGAGTTTCTGCCTCAGGGGAGGAGTCTCTGCCTCAGGAGAGGAGTTTCTGTCTCAGGGGGAGGAGTCTCTGCCTCAGTTGAAGAAGTTTCTGCCTCAGGGGGAGGAGTTTCTGCCTCAGGGGAAGGAGTCTCTGCATCAGGGGAAGGAGTCTCTGCATCAGGGGGAGGAGTGTCTGCCTCAGGAGAGAAGTCTCTGCATCAGGGGGAGGAGTTTCTGCCTCAGGGGAAGGAGTCTCTGCCTCAGGGGGAGGAGTTTCTGTCTCAGGGGAAGGAGTTTCTGCTTCAGGGGAAGGAGTCTCTAACTCAGGGAGAGGTTTTGTCTCAGGAGAGGAGTCTCTGCATCAGGGGAAGGAGTTTCTGCATCAGGGGGAGGAGTCTCTGCCTCAGGGGGAGGAGTTTCTGTCTCAGGGGAAGGAGTTTCTGTCTCAGGAGAGGAGTCTCTGCATCAGGGGGAGGGGTTCCTGTCTCAGGGGGAGGAGTTTCTGCCTCAGGGGAAGGAGTCTCTGCCTCAGGGGGAGGAGTCTCTTTCTCAGGGGGAGGAGTTTCTGTCTCAGGGGAAGGAGTTTCTGCCTCAGGGGGAGGAGTCTCTGCCTCAGTAGAGAAGTCTCTGCATCAGGGGGAGGAGTTTCTGTCTCAGGAGAGGAGTCTCTGCATCAGGGGGAGGAGTTTCTGTCTCAGGGGAAGGAGTCTCTGCCTCAGGGGGAGGAGTCTCTGCCTCAGGGGGAGGGGTTTCTGTCTCAGGGGGAGGAGTTTCTGCCTCAGGGGAAGGAGTCTCTGCCTCAGGGGGAGGAGTCTCTGCCTCAGGGGGAGGAGTTTCTGTCTCAGGGGAAGGAGTTTCTGCCTCAGGGGAAGGAGTCTCTGCCTCAGGAGAGGAGTCTCTGCCTAAGTTGAAGAAGTTTCTGCCTCAGGGGGAAGAGTTTCTGTCTCAGGGGGAGGAGTCTCTGTCTCAGGAGAGGAGTCTCTGCATCAGGGGAAGGAGTTTCTGCATCAGGGGAAGGAGTTTCTGCCTCAAGGGGAGGAGTTTCTGCCTCAGTGGGAGGAGTTTCTGCCTCAGGGGGAGGAGTTTCTGCCTCAGGAAGAGGAGTCTCTGTCTCAGGGGGAGGAGTTTCTGTCTCAGGGGGAGGAGTTTCTGCCTCAGGAAGAGGAGTTTCTGCCTCAGTGGGAGGAGTTTCTGTCTCAGGAGAGAAGTCTCTGCATCAGGGGGAGGAGTTTCTGCCTCAGGAAGAGGAGTCTCTGCCTCAGGAGAGAAGTCTCTGCATCAGGGGGAGGAGTTTCTGTCTCAGGAGAGGACTCTCTGTATCAGGGGGAGGGGTTTCTGTCTCAGGGAGAGGAGTCTCTTCCTCAGGGGGAGGACTCTCTGCCTCAGGGGAGGAGTCTCTAACTCAGGAGAGGAGTCTCTGTCTCAGGGGAGGAGTCTCTGTCTCAGGGGGAGGAGTCTCTAACTCAGGAGAGGAGTCTCTGTCTCAGGGGAGGAGTCTCTGTCTCAGGGGGAGGAGTCTCTGCCTCAGGAGAGGAGTCTCTGCATCAGGGGGAGGAGTTTCTGTCTCAGGGGCAGGAGTCTCTAATTCAGGGGAGGAGTCTCTGTCTCAGGGGGAGGAGTCTGCCTCAGGGGGAGGAGTTTCTGTCTCAGGGGGAGGAGTCTCTAACTCAGGGGAGGAGTCTCTTCCTCAGGGGGAGGGGTTTCTGTGTCAGGGGGAGGAGTCTCTGCATCAGGGGGAGGAGTATCTGCCTCAGGAGAAGAGTCTGCATCAGGGGAAGGAGTTTCTGCCTTAGGGGGAGGAGTTTCTGTCTCAGGGGGTGGAGTCTCTTACTCAGGGGAGGAGTCTCTGTCTCAGGAGAAGGAGTTTCTGCCTCAGGGGAGGAGTCTCTGCATCAGGGGGAGGAGCTTCTGCCTCAGGGGGAGGAGTCTCTGCCTCAGGGGAGGAGTCTCTAACTCAGGAGAGGAGTCTCTGTCTCAGGGGATGAGTCTCTATCTCAGGGGAAGGAGTTTCTGCCTCAGGGGGAGGAGTTTCTGTCTCAGGGGGAGGAGTCTCTGCATCAGGGGGAGGAGTTTCTGTCTCAGGGGGAGGAGTCTCTCACTCAGGGGAGGAGTTTCTGTCTCAGGGGGAGGAGTCTCTCACTCAGGGGGAGGAGTCTCTGCCTCAGGAGAGGAGTCTCTGCATCAGGGGAAGGAGTTTCTGCCTCAGGGGGAGGAGTTTCTGCCTCAGGGGGGGGAGTTTCTGCCTCAGGGGGAGGAGTCTCTGCCTCAGGGGGAGGAGTTTCTGCCTTAGGGGGAGGAGCGTCTGCCTCAGGGGGTGGAGTCTCTGCATCAGGGGGAGGAGTCTCTGTCTCAGGGGAAGGAGTTTCTGCCTCGGGGGAGGAGTTTCTGTCTCAGGGGGTGGGGTCTCTTTCTCAGGGGAGGAGTCTCTGTCTCAGGGGAAGAAGTTTCTGCCTCAGGGGGAGGAGTTTCTGTCTCAGGGGGTGGAGTCTCTTACTCAGGGGAGGAGTCTCTGTCTCAGGGGAAGGAGTTTCTGCCTCAGGGGAGGAGTCTCTGCATCAGGGGAGGAGCTTCTGTCTTTGGGGGAGGAGTCTCTAACTCAGGGGAGGAGTCTCTGTCTCAAAAAAGGTGTTCTTAAAAACTTGTATTTTTACTCTAAATAAATTCAGTTCATGAGGGGATGGTACCCTGAGATGAGGAGGCCCGGGTATGGGAGCAGCCTGGTGTCTGTGGTGGTCCTCACCTTTGGAGGTTGTTTTGTGTTTCTGTGTTGTTTTCTATCCCTTTGTGGTCATTTGGGTTCCACATGTGGGCCTCACCTGTTCAGAAATGCTTCCACAGTAAAAAAAAATATTATATATATTATATTAGTGACGGAGCGCAGCTCACATTTAAGACCTCAGAGTGACTGAATTCTGTCATTCACAGATGAAGGAATACATGTTTGTACCCATCTGACCAACCTCACTTTACATGAACAAAACCAACAGAAAGGCCGCGTCCCATTGGTCCAACGACACGTCAATCACTCCGAGCATTGCATCACTTTCTCAAACGCTCTACTGTGATTGGTGGACGACCCCAAACGCTGCCTTCTGCCTCCCCATGATTGGCTAATCCTCGACATTGCCGAACATGGTAAAGGAGATTTCGCAATCGGCTCCTCTCCATGTTTCAAACAAAACACTCTCAGATAAGACGGAATTAAACTCCAACTTTCCGCCTCAACTCTCTCTTCTTTGACGGATGGTTAAGCCCACCGCCGCCCGCTGAAGGTAAACTTTGTTTCGGCTCTACACGGATCGGAAATAGAGTGCATAATGGCTAAAAAGAGGTTAAAAGGCTCGTTAGCAGCAGAGCTTATTAGCTCGCTGGCTAAACGGCTTGGCTTGTTTTTAGGAAAAAAAAGAAAAAGTCGCTTCCCTAGAGTTTAAAGCCAGACTAATATCACAGTGTATATTCAGAGCGGGACGATTAATGTTCAGTTATGAGGAGGATAATCGTCCGTCGGCTTCTTTCAGAGAACTAAAAGTTACCAAAGTGCCGGAAATCGTCATTAATTAGCCTCTGAAACTACGCGTTGGAATCAGAGGGACGTTTGGGATGTTATTGTGTCCATCAAACCTCTCTTAAAGTCCTCTTAAAACTGAGGTTTGTGCTGAGCCCCGCATGACTCCGGAGTTCCCCTCTTATTGGCACAAAGAGAGACGCTCATGATGATGCAACAGCAGGCAACAGCACCCGCTGTTTTCACCCGGAGCGGTTTCCGCTGCGCACAGCTGACTGGCTGCATAGCAACGCGTCGACCAATCAGGGCGCAGCTGCTCATTTACATTACGCGATTAGCAGTTGGTACTAGCTTTCTGGCTAGCATCTGTTAGTTTCTGTCCTGCTGTATCTGCTCTCATAAACTGTATTTTAATGCAGCTGAAATCCTGATAAAGCCTCTTATTTCCTGTTTTATTGTCTGTTATCAGACAGCACAGCGGCTCAGAATAACAGCAGTAACAATAACTAGCTTTCTAGCTAACATGCAGCTGTGTTAGCATCTGTTAGCTTCTGTCCTAGTGTATCTGCTCTCATAAACTGTATTTTAATGCATCTGAAATCCTGATTAAAGCCTCTTATTTCCTGTTTTATTGTCTGTTATCAGACAGCACAGCGGCTCAGAATAACAGCAGTAACAATAACTAGCTTTCTAGCTAACATGCAGCTGTGTTAGCATCTGTTAGCTTCTGTCCTAGTGTATCTGCTCTCATAAACTGTATTTTAATGCAGCTGAAATCCTGATAAAGCTTCTTATTTCCTGTTTTATTGTCTGTTATCAGACAGCACAGCGGCTCAGAATAACAGCAGTTAACTCGACACCTTAACCAGCAGTTCTCTGATGTTACAGATACAACATGTCTGTAACATGTAGTTTGGAGGATGTTGGGAGGAAGTTTCTCTGTGTAAAATGTGAAAGTGAAACGTTCTGTGTCGTCCCACAGGTTCTCTCCGGCCGGACTTCCTCCTCCTTTGCTTCCCGTCTCTCCATCTCAGCACCTGAGGAGACTCTGGTCACACATCAGCACCTGCAGGCAGCACCAGATGAGCCGGCCGCCGCAGCCGAAACTCACCACAGCTGAACACAACGGCGTGAGCGTCATCCAGAGCCAGGCCCACACCGCCGCCCCGCCCTCCCCGCCGCCGCCGGCCCTCACCGGACTGCAGCAGGTCCCGCAGCTCCTTCCCACCGACCCCTCCTCCGCTGGTGGCAAGTCGCCCAGCAAGATGAAGAAGCCCTCGGCCGACAAGGACAGCGACGAGTACCGCCAGCGGCGCGAGCGCAACAACCTGGCGGTGAAGAAGAGCCGCATGCGCAGCAAGCAGAAGGCGATGGACACGCAGCAGCGCGTCAACGAGCTGAAGGAGGAGAACGAGCGGCTGGAGGCCAAGATCAAGCTGCTGAGCAAGGAGCTGAGCGTGCTCAAAGACCTGTTCCTGGAGCACGCCCACAACCTGGCCGACAACGTGCAGCCGCCCGCCGGCGCCGAGGGCGCCAGCCCCGCCCCCAACAGCACCTCCACCAACGGGCAGTGAGGGGCGGGGCCACGGGGACTCTAATATCTGCAGGTTCTCCGGCGCCTTCTTCTGGAAACAAGCCTCACATCACCTTCGCTGCTTCTCTTTGTGTCAGTCGGGTTACGTCCTCACCCCCCCACTGGGAAACATTTTCATCTGTCAGTCCTGGAAAGGCCTGGAAAGGCCTGGAAAGGCCTGGAAAATCCAAACAGTTCGGAAATGTTCCGCAAAAGTGAATTTTTTGGACTTGAATCCAGTTTTGACTGAACAGACTTTAAAGGTGAAGCCGGCTGATTGGTGCTGATTGGATGGGGGGGGTCAGGTGACCGGCGGCCGCCCCGCTGTGATTGGCTGGAGGCGCGTACAGACTGAGGCTGTTTCCCCTGAACTCTGCAGACCTTTTTCACTCTGCTGCCCTGATAAATGAGTTTCTCCTTCACTACATGTCGATGTTCTGTCTCTTTAAAGCTGATCTCAGCCGTTTCAGACTGAAACATCTGACTCTGCTGAGCGTTAACTTTAGGAAACAAACTTCTGTTTTATTAACCAAACGTTTGCACATTCTCCCTGTTGGTGTCGTCTTTGTGCCGCGGTGTGAAAGTTTTCTGTCGTGTTTGTGGCTGCAGCCTGCGGCTGGAATCAGTCCATCATCAGTGGGGGGGGGCGGGGTCTCAATCATGACGTTTACCTGCATCAGAGTCTGTCAGTCCCGTCCAGACAGGTGTGTTTGTGTGGTGAGAGCTGGGTGGAGCCGCAGCTTTAACTAAACCCACTTCAGGCCGGGTCCTTAATTGTTAATGAGGTTTGAGCGGATTGGGACAGGCCCCCCCACAGAAAGGGGCGGGGCCACACTTTAACCACCTGTGCAGGTGTGGAGTGTTCCTCTGGGCCCCCCACTGGGCCCCCACAGGTGTGTGGAGTGTTCCTCTGGGCCCCCCACTGGGCCCCCACAGGTGTGGAGTGTTCCTCTGGGCCCCCACAGGTGTGGTGCCGCCCCTGGGCCACCAGCCAAACGTTCCCACAACGTTCACCAGCGTTATTATCATTAGCGTCACAGCATTATTTATTTCTGTGGATCCAAACAAACCTGCTCAGTTTATTCCACAAACTGTCCCCGGAGTACGAGCCAAACTGACAAAAAGTTTAATGTTTAAGTCCTGGTTTAAGTCCTGGTTTAGGTCCTGGTTTAAGTTCAGGTTTAGGTCCTGGTTTAGGTCCTGGTTTAGGTCCTGGTTTAGGTCCTGGTTTAGGTCCTGGTTTAAGTCCTGGTTTAAGTCCTGGTTTAAGTCCTGGTTTAAGTTCAGGTTTAAGTTCAGGTTTAAGTCCTGGTTTAAGTCCTGGTTTAAGTCCTGGTTTAGGTCCTGGTTTAAGTCCTGGTTTAAGTCCTGGTTTAAGTCCTGGTTTAGGTCCTGGTTTAGGTCCTGGTTTAGGTCCTGGTTTAAGTTCAGGTTTAGGTCCTGGTTTAGGTCCTGGTTTAGGTCCTGGTTTAAGTCCTGGTTTAAGTCCTGGTTTAAGTCCTGGTTTAGGTCCTGGTTTAGGTCCTGGTTTAGGTCCTGGTCCTGTGGTTCTGTTGTCACGGCATATTCTAGCGTCTGAAATGACAACATTAAGAATCCACAGTTCCTCTTAAATAAAAATCCAGCCTCCAGAACCAAAAGGTCCAAATCATGTTCTCTGGTGGCGTAAAGCGGGCCGGCGCCCGTGGTTCTGGTTCTGATTCTGGTTCAGGCTGCTGCTGGCGTTGTGGGAACATCTGTGGGAACATCTGTGGGAACATCTGTGGGAACATCTGTGAGCCCAGCCTGCATCTTTTTCACTTTTCTACCTTTTTAATCTTTTATCCAACTGCAGCATGTTTTAAAGTGTTTGCATGAAAGTGGGTCGGGTGGCACCGTTCTGGATCAGGAAGCAGCCGGCATCGTTGTGCTGTTGTTGGTCTGAATGTTGCTGGGCAGCATTTCTCTGTCACTCAGCTTTTTTATATCAGCACGGGGGGGTCAGGTATGTTGTAAATTAAAGTGAATATAAAAGCTCAGCTGTGTCCTTTCTGATGTGTTTCCATCCATCCTCAGCTCTCTGGGTCCAACTGGACCTGCAGATAAAACCGGGTCAGACCTCTGAACACCAGAACCTTTTCTTTCTTTTACACTTCAGAATCCAGGTTTAATATATATATATATATTAATATTAATTTATATAATATTAATAAGTGAGCAAATGACTTTTACAGATATATATATTATATATATAATAATATATTTAGGGTTGGGCAACAATTAACATGTTTAATCTAATTAATCACATGATTTCCCTGATTAATCATGATTAATTGCACTTTTACAAAAATAAAAGCCTGTGAGCAACAGACGTTTACAAATAAAAGCCTGTGAGCAACAGACGTTTACAAATAAAAGCCTGTGATCGAAATACTTTTACAAAATAAGAGCCTGTGAGCGAAATAATTTTACAAAATAAAAGCCTGTGAGCAGCAGACTTTTACAAAATAAGAGCCTGTGATCGAAATAATTTTACAAAATAAAAGCCTGTGAGCGACAAACTTTTTCAAAATAAAAGCCTGTGAGTAACAGAATTTTACAAAATAAAATCCTGTGAGCAACAGACTTTCACAAAATAAAAGCCTGTGAGTGATACTTTTACAAAATAAAAGCCTGTGAGCAGCAGACTTTCACAAAATAAGAGCCTGTGAGTAACAGACTTTCACAAAATAAAAGCCTGTGAGTGATACTTTTACAAAATAAAAGCCTGTGAGCAACAGACTTTTACAAAATAAGAGCCTGTGATCGAAATACTTTTACAAAATAAGAGCCTGTGAGCAACAGACTTTTACAAAATAAAAGCCTCTGAGCGACAAACTTTTTCAAAATAAAAGCCTGTGAGTAACAGAATTTTACAAAGTAAAATTTTAAATAATTAAAAAAAAATTAAACCTGCGTTAATGTGCGATAAAATATTTATCGGCGTTAAATAATTAGCGCGTTAACAAGCCCTAATTATATTATATTTCTATGTGTTTTGAGCTAAATCAGCCGTGGATTCTGTGTTCAGGATTCAGAATTTAAAACTGAATTAAAGCAGAAAGTTCCACGTGGAACTCTGGAGGAAGATTTTTTATTTATTTATTTATTTTATTGATTATTTTTTAGTTATTTATTTAGTTATTTATTATTATTATTATTAGTTAGTAGTACTATTTTTATTAGAATTGGTATTATTATTGTTGTTGTTAATATACAATCATTGTAAATATTAATAATTATTTTGAGCTACTGGACTAATTTGAATTTGCCCCATTGAATAAAGTATTTTTCTATTCTATTAGCTGCACATATTTTACGTTTGTATTGAGGAGCCACTGAAATGAGGAGTTATCCGGGGGCTCAGAGGAAGCAGCTTGAACTACATTCTTGTTTCATGGCAGAAAGACGTTGGATTGGACTCGATTGGCATGTAAATAATTCACTAAATTAATGAATAATCAGCCATTTTAAGGAACTTAAAAACTTTGAAATGTAGAATTCAGAGGAACACGGATGAGTTGTAGGGTTAGAAGAAGATGTGGGACTAAAAGAAGTGTTGGTGAATTCATCGTCTGACTCAGAGATGTTTCTGGTTTTTATTCTGAGTGATGACTCAGATCAAAGATCATGTTTGTGTTCAGAGAGCCAAGAGAGTCCTCCAAGTTTCTCTGCCCCACAGGGGGGAGGAGGAGGGGGCAGCTCGTACCATCCCGCCGTGTCCCGGGACTCCACCCTGCTGCCTCCATCAGGAGCAGAGCCACACATTTACCCCCCTGCTGCCTCCATCAGGAGGGTAATGATAGGAGCAGCTGAACCTTCCTCTCTGAAACAGTCACATCTTCCTAGGATCTGCTTCATAATGTTGGAAACTACGTTACCCATGAGCCTCAGCCACAGCCTCTTCACCCCTCTCTGTTAGCAGGGTGGAGGCTGAGGAAGTTAAGATATCCTCTGAGGCTGCTGGATCCTCCTCAGTACAGCTGACACCTGCAATTATTATTTCAATTATAAATATATGTCAATTCTACAAAAAAATACGAATTCAGTGCCTTTACTTTAAATTGAATCATTCGATCCAAGTAATGTTCACTGAACCAGTTAATTAGCTGATATTTCCAGGTAAAGTGTAATTATTACTCTGGAGCTCTGAGTGAACCTTCCGCATTCGGAGCATGACGTCAGAGCCCCGCCCCCACGTCAGAGCCCCGCCCCCACATCTGAGGGGTCTTTCGTCAGTCACGTGCTGTGCGTCCACGGTCCACATTTCAACCGGGTTGAACTGATTATGGACCCATGAAGGTAAGTTTTAAGAGAAACAGAGTCGGTATGTTCCTTCCTGTTGGCTCACCTGCTGAAGTCAGTTTCTCCCCTGCTAGCATAACAAAGACGCGCTATCAGTGATATTAAAGGACAAGACCGGTTTTTTGACATTGGGCCCTTGATTTCACATTATAACATGATGTTCTACTCACCCCTGCTTGTTGTTGAACATTTGGAGCTGTTCCGAAGATATTCGCGAGGCGTCTGGCTGCTCTCTTGAGATATTCGGCCATGAAACGGTTTCCTATGGGCAAGCTTATACAGGCACAAACTATGCTGTTTATAATTTATTAATTACTGTACACTAGCACTGATAATGTGGAGGTGCGTCGCTTACTTAAAAAAATCCGGGTTACTGTAATTTTGATTTTTTTTGTCGTAAAGTGGGTGTTACTTACGTCATCATCGTGCTACTACCACAGACAGCCCACAGACCCACTTTACGACAAAAATTCAAGTTCAAGGAAACAAACACAGACCGCTGCTTAAATCATAAATCTACATGTGATGCCAACATTAACAATGTTAATCCTCAGACAGGTAACTGACGTTACTATAGTAACAAGTTTCATGCTAACCGGCTCACAGCTAAACAGGTGATGTTAGCGGTGATGTTAGTGGTGATGTTAGTGGTGATGTTAGCAGTGATGTTAGCGGTGATGTTAGCGGTGATGTTACTGGTGATGTTAGCAGTGATGTTAGCGGTGATGTTAGTGGTGATGTTAGCGGTGATGTTAGCGGTGATGTTAGCAGTGATGTTAGCGGTGATGTTAGCGGTGATGTTAGTGGTGATGTTAGCAGTGATGTTACTGGTGATGTTAGTGGTGATGTTAGTGGTGATGTTAGCAGTGATGTTAGCGGTGATGTTAGTGGTGATGTTAGCGGTGATGTTAGCGGTGATGTTACTGGTGATGTTAGCGGTGATGTTAGTGGTGATGTTAGTGGTGATGTTAGCGGTGATGTTAGCGGTGATGTTAGTGGTGATGTTAGTGGTGATGTTAGCGGTGATGTTAGTGGTGATGTTAGCAGTGATGTTAGCGGTGATGTTAGTGGTGATGTTAGCGGTGATGTTAGCGGTGATGTTAGTGGTGATGTTAGCGGTGATGTTAGCGGTGATGTTACTGGTGATGTTAGCGGTGATGTTAGTGGTGATGTTAGTGGTGATGTTAGCGGTGATGTTAGCGGTGATGTTAGAGGTGATGTTAGTGGTGATGTTAGCGGTGATGTTAGCGGTGATGTTAGCGGTGATGTTAGTGGTGATGTTAGCGGTGATGTTAGCGGTGATGTTACTGGTGATGTTAGCGGTGATGTTAGCGGTGATGTTAGCGGTGATGTTAGCGGTGATGTTAGCGGTGATGTTAGTGGTGATGTTAGCAGTGATGTTAGCGGTGATGTTAGTGGTGATGTTAGCGGTGATGTTAGCGGTGATGTTAGCGGTGATGTTAGCGGTGATGTTACTGGTGATGTTAGCGGTGATGTTAGTGGTGATGTTAGTGGTGATGTTAGCGGTGATGTTAGCGGTGATGTTAGCGGTGATGTTAGTGGTGATGTTAGTGGTGATGTTAGCGGTGATGTTAGTGGTGATGTTAGTGGTGATGTTAGCGGTGATGTTAGCGGTGATGTTAGCGGTGATGTTAGCGGTGATGTTAGCGGTGATGTTACTGGTGATGTTAGCGGTGATGTTAGCGGTGATGTTAGCGGTGATGTTAGTGGTGATGTTAGCGGTGATGTTAGCGGTGATGTTACTGGTGATGTTAGCGGTGATGTTAGCGGTGATGTTAGCGGTGATGTTACTGGTGATGTTAGCAGTGATGTTAGCGGTGATGTTAGCGGTGATGTTAGTGGTGATGTTAGTGGTGATGTTAGTGGTGATGTTACTGGTGATGTTAGTGGTGATGTTAGCGGTGATGTTAGCAGTGATGTTAGCGGTGATGTTAGTGGTGATGTTAGCGGTGATGTTAGCGGTGATGTTAGTGGTGATGTTAGCGGTGATGTTAGCGGTGATGTTACTGGTGATGTTAGCGGTGATGTTAGTGGTGATGTTAGTTGTGATGTTAGCGGTGATGTTAGCGGTGATGTTAGTGGTGATGTTAGTGGTGATGTTAGCGGTGATGTTAGTGGTGATGTTAGTGGTGATGTTAGTGGTGATGTTAGCGGTGATGTTAGTGGTGATGTTAGTGGTGATGTTAGCGGTGATGTTAGTGGTGATGTTAGTGGTGATGTTAGCGGTGATGTTAGCGGTGATGTTACTGGTGATGTTAGCGGTGATGTTAGCGGTGATGTTAGCGGTGATGTTACTGGTGATGTTAGCGGTGATGTTAGCGGTGATGTTACTGGTGGTGTTAGCGGTGATGTTAGCGGTGATGTTAGCGGTGATGTTAGCGGTGATGTTAGTGGTGATGTTAGCGGTGATGTTAGCGGTGATGTTAGCGGTGATGTTAGTGGTGATGTTAGCGGTGATGTTAGCGGTGATGTTACTGGTGATGTTAGCGGTGATGTTAGCGGTGATGTTAGCGGTGATGTTACTGGTGATGTTAGCGGTGATGTTAGCGGTGATGTTAGCGGTGATGTTAGCGGCGCGGCGCATGTTATCAGCTGATGTTACGAAGCGTAAAGTTTGAGTCCCTCAGATGTTTCAGCAGTCCTGAAGAGAAAGAGTTCTTTGACCTGGTCCTGATACAATAGACTGGAGTTAAAGGGACAGTTCGCCTCTTCTGACATGAAGCTGTGTAACATCCCATATCAGCAACATCATTTCTGAACATCTTCTTACCCCCTGCTGCGTCCTGTGAGCAGAGTTCCAGCCTCGTTTTGGTGTTGATGAAGGTAGCCCGGCTAGTTGGCTGGGGTTTAAAAAATAAAGCGTTTTGCTTCTCAGAACAATATGCGTTCAACAGAGTAATACATTTGCATCACAAAATGGTTCTCCAGGAAAAAGTCAGACCTCACAATCTCTTGGCCCTATTTTCTCTCCCTTCGTATCACTGCCTGCTGCCGCCTGCCGACAGCTGCGCCTGTTACGGTGTTTGCTGCTCGCTCTGCACAGCAGGCAGTGATACGAAGGGAGAGAAAATAGTTTTACGTGAGCTGATGGTAGCTTGGTTGGTAGCTGAGCAGGGTTTAGGCTCAGGGCTCCAAACTGCCACTAAATGGCATTTTGCCCCTAAAATATGAGACAGTGTAAGTAAACTTTTCATCTGCTCGTGCATTTGCTACCAGACCTTCCAAAAGCAAAACATGACCTTTAACATGAAGACAAACTAACATAAACATTATGATTTATTACTTTAGGTTAATGTGAAGTTTGACTCACATTGCCTGTTGCCCAACTTTCATTGTTGTCAGAACAAAATGAGGTTGAGCAAGATCAGGCATAATATCAACTTTATCTTCAGATTAATCGTAATTAAAAACAGACTAGATTTTGAAGTAACCACAGTAATGCTTTACTGAGTCAACTAAATTTGTTCTTTTGTGTATTTCTTAGAGGGTCAGAAGACAGATTTGGATTTTTGTAGGTCAACAACTCTGTTCCTTTGGCCAGGATTTTGTTTTGTTTTGCCATTTTATTTTTTTAAGTTATAAAAATGAAAAAATCACACCAGCTTTTTCTCGTGTTTGGTCATTTCTTCAGTTCTTCAGTAGGTTTCCTCATCTTAGACCCCAACATGCAACGTTTACTTGGGTTTTGTAATTAAATGCAATGTTAGTCTGAGTGAAAGTTATAATTACAGGTGAGTTTACTTTGTATTTTTCATAAAAAAAATAAGTGGTTCTCGTAATTAAATATCAGAAGTAGCCTGAGTACAGATCACGAGCACTTTCTGTATGGAAAAACTTGCCTTTCTTTAGGTAAATGTCACTGATTTCCACCAGAGACTGGCTTCATCCGTCCAGCAGGGAGGACGTGAGTGGGCGGGGTTTATCAGAGGGGGCGGAGTCAACTTAAACTGGCTTCAGAATTAGATATTTTCAAACTATGGGGCTGAACCGAAGTGCCAGGGTTGTATTTTTTTAGGCTTTCAGATGCTGATGACTTTGACAACCAAAAATGAGCAACTCAAAAGTCATTTTTTTCCATAATATGTTCCCTTTAAAGTCCTCCATGATCTCTCTTGTGTCTTTCTGAACTTCACCCGTACCCTCAGATCTTGTCTCCACCTGTAAAAGCTACATTCACCCCAAGTCTTGCTCTTTTGTACCCACAGCAGCTTCTAAACTCCTTCATCCTCCCTTTAACATGAAGTTCTGAGGATAAAGTACGGGGGGGTGGCCTCATACCTGGCCTCTGATTGGCTGCAGCGCCTCATACCTGGCCTCTGATTGGCTGCAGGGCCTCATACCTGCTGAATAAAGCTCTGCTGAATAAAGCTCTGCTGAATAAAACTCTGCTGAATAAAGCTCTGCTGAATAAAGCTCTGCTGAATAAAACTCTGCTGAATAAAGCTCTGCTGAATAAAGCTCTGCTGAATAAAGCTCTGCTGAATAAAACTGCTGAATAAAGCTCTGCTGAATAAAGCTCTGCTGAATAAAACTCTGCTGAATAAAACTCTGCTGAATAAAGCTCTGCTGAATAAAACTGCTGAATAAAGCTCTGCTGAATAAAGCTCTGCTGAATAAAGCTCTGCTGAATAAAGCTCTGCTGAATAAAGCTCTGCTGAATAAAGCTCTGCTGAATAAAACTCTGCTGAATAAAACTCTGCTGAATAAAGCTCTGCTGAATAAAGCTCTGCTGAATAAAACTCTGCTGAATAAAACTCTGCTGAATAAAGCTCTGCTGAATAAAGCTCTGCTGAATAAAGCTCTGCTGAATAAAACTCTGCTGAATAAAACTCTGCTGAATAAAGCTCTGCTGAATAAAGCTCTGCTGAATAAAGCTCTGCTGAATAAAACTGCTGAATAAAGCTCTGCTGAATAAAGCTCTGCTGAATAAAACTCTGCTGAATAAAACTGCTGAATAAAGCTCTGCTGAATAAAGCTCTGCTGAATAAAACTCTGCTGAATAAAGCTCTGCTGAATAAAGCTCTGCTGAATAAAACTCTGCTGAATAAAACTGCTGAATAAAGCTCTGCTGAATAAAGCTCTGCTGAATAAAGCTCTGCTGAATAAAACTCTGCTGAATAAAGCTCTGCTGAATAAAACTGCTGAATAAAGCTCTGCTGAATAAAGCTCTGCTGAATAAAACTCTGCTGAATAAAACTCTGCTGAATAAAACTCTGCTGAATAAAGCTCTGCTGAATAAAACTGCTGAATAAAGCTCTGCTGAATAAAGCTGTGCTGAATAAAGCTCTGCTGAATAAAGCTCTGCTGAATAAAGCTCTGCTGAATAAAACTCTGCTGAATAAAGCTCTGCTGAATAAAACTCTGCTGAATAAAGCTCTGCTGAATAAAGCTCTGCTGAATAAAACTCTGCTGAATAAAACTCTGCTGAATAAAACTCTGCTGAATAAAGCTCTGCTGAATAAAGCTCTGCTGAATGAAACTGCTGAATAAAGCTGTGCTGAATAAAGCTCTGCTGAATAAAGCTCTGCTGAATAAAGCTCTGCTGAATAAAGCTCTGCTGAATAAAGCTCTGCTGAATAAAACTCTGCTGAATAAAGCTCTGCTGAATAAAACTCTGCTGAATAAAACTGCTGAATAAAACTCTGCTGAATAAAACTCTGCTGAATAAAACTCTGCTGAATAAAGCTCTGCTGAATAAAGCTCTGCTGAATAAAGCTCTGCTGAATAAAACTCTGCTGAATAAAGCTCTGCTGAATAAAACTCTGCTGAATAAAGCTCTGCTGAATAAAACTCTGCTGAATAAAACTCTGCTGAATAAAACTGCTGAATAAAGCTCTGCTGAATAAAACTCTGCTGAATAAAACTCTGCTGAATAAAGCTCTGCTGAATAAAGCTCTGCTGAATAAAGCTCTGCTGAATAAAACTGCTGAATAAAGCTCTGCTGAATAAAACTCTGCTGAATAAAGCTCTGCTGAATAAAGCTCTGCTGAATAAAACTCTGCTGAATAAAACTCTGCTGAATTAAACTCTGCTGAATAAAACTCTGCTGAATAAAACTCTGCTGAATAACGCTCTGCTGAATAAAGCTCTGCTGAATAAAACTGCTGAATAAAACTCTGCTGAATTAAACTCTGCTGAATAAAACTCTGCTGATTAAACTCTGCTGAATAAAGCTCTGCTGAATAAAACTCTGCTGAATAAAACTCTGCTGAATTAAACTCTGCTGAATAAAACTCTGCTGAATAAAGCTCTGCTGAATAAAACTCTGCTGAATAAAACTCTGCTGAATTAAACTCTGCTGAATAAAGCTCTGCTGAATAAAGCTCTGCTGAATAAGACTCTGCTGAATAAAACTCTGCTGAATAAAGCTCTGCTGAATAAAGCTCTGCTGAATAAAACTGCTGAATAAAACTCTGCTGAATTAAACTCTGCTGAATAAAGCTCTGCTGAATAAAACTCTGCTGAATTAAACTCTGCTGAATAAAGCTCTGCTGAATAAAGCTCTGCTGAATAAAACTCTGCTGAATAAAACTGCTGAATAAAGCTCTGCTGAATAAAACTGCTGAATAAAACTCTGCTGAATTAAACTCTGCTGAATAAAGCTCTGCTGAATAAAGCTCTGCTGAATAAAGCTCTGCTGAATTAAACTCTGCTGAATAAAGCTCTGCTGAATAAAGCTCTGCTGAATAAAGCTCTGCTGAATAAAACTGCTGAATAAAGCTCTGCTGAATAAAGCTCTGCTGAATAAAGCTCTGCTGAATAAAACTCTGCTGAATAAAGCTCTGCTGAATAAAACTCTGCTGAATAAAACTGCTGAATAAAGCTCTGCTGAATAAAGCTCTGCTGAATAAAACTCTGCTGAATAAAACTGCTGAATAAAGCTCTGCTGAATAAAGCTCTGCTGAATAAAACTCTGCTGAATAAAGCTCTGCTGAATAAAACTGCTGAATAAAGCTCTGCTGAATAAAGCTCTGCTGAATAAAGCTCTGCTGAATAAAGCTCTGCTGAATAAAGCTCTGCTGAATAAAGCTCTGCTGAATGAAACTCTGCTGAATAAAACTCTGCTGAATAAAGCTCTGCTGAATAAAGCTCTGCTGAATAAAGCTCTGCTGAATAAAACTCTGCTGAATAAAGCTCTGCTGAATAAAACTCTGCTGAATAAAGCTCTGCTGAATAAAGCTCTGCTGAATAAAGCTCTGCTGAATAAAACTCTGCTGAATAAAACTCTGCTGAATAAAGCTCTGCTGAATAAAGCTCTGCTGAATAAAGCTCTGCTGAATAAAACTGCTGAATAAAGCTCTGCTGAATAAAGCTCTGCTGAATAAAACTCTGCTGAATAAAACTGCTGAATAAAGCTCTGCTGAATAAAGCTCTGCTGAATAAAACTCTGCTGAATAAAGCTCTGCTGAATAAAGCTCTGCTGAATAAAACTCTGCTGAATAAAACTGCTGAATAAAGCTCTGCTGAATAAAGCTCTGCTGAATAAAACTCTGCTGAATAAAGCTCTGCTGAATAAAACTCTGCTGAATAAAACTCTGCTGAATAAAGCTCTGCTGAATAAAACTGCTGAATAAAGCTCTGCTGAATAAAGCTGTGCTGAATAAAGCTCTGCTGAATAAAGCTCTGCTGAATAAAGCTCTGCTGAATAAAACTCTGCTGAATAAAGCTCTGCTGAATAAAACTCTGCTGAATAAAGCTGTGCTGAATAAAACTCTGCTGAATAAAGCTCTGCTGAATAAAGCTCTGCTGAATAAAGCTCTGCTGAATAAAGCTCTGCTGAATAAAACTGCTGAATAAAGCTGTGCTGAATAAAGCTCTGCTGAATAAAGCTCTGCTGAATAAAGCTCTGCTGAATAAAGCTCTGCTGAATAAAGCTCTGCTGAATAAAGCTCTGCTGAATAAAGCTCTGCTGAATAAAACTCTGCTGAATAAAACTCTGCTGAATAAAACTCTGCTGAATAAAGCTCTGCTGAATAAAGCTCTGCTGAATAAAACTGCTGAATAAAGCTCTGCTGAATAAAGCTCTGCTGAATAAAACTCTGCTGAATAAAACTCTGCTGAATAAAACTCTGCTGAATTAAACTCTGCTGAATAAAACTCTGCTGAATAAAACTCTGCTGAATAACGCTCTGCTGAATAAAGCTCTGCTGAATAAAGCTCTGCTGAATAAAGCTCTGCTGAATAAAACTGCTGAATAAAGCTCTGCTGAATAAAGCTCTGCTGAATAAAACTCTGCTGAATAAAGCTCTGCTGAATAAAACTGCTGAATAAAGCTCTGCTGAATAAAGCTCTGCTGAATAAAACTCTGCTGAATAAAACTCTGCTGAATAAAACTCTGCTGAATTAAACTCTGCTGAATAAAACTCTGCTGAATAAAACTCTGCTGAATAAAGCTCTGCTGAATAAAACTCTGCTGAATAAAACTCTGCTGAATTAAACTCTGCTGAATAAAACTCTGCTGAATAAAGCTCTGCTGAATAAAACTCTGCTGAATAAAACTCTGCTGAATTAAACTCTGCTGAATAAAGCTCTGCTGAATAAAGCTCTGCTGAATAAGACTCTGCTGAATAAAACTCTGCTGAATAAAGCTCTGCTGAATAAAGCTCTGCTGAATAAAACTGCTGAATAAAACTCTGCTGAATTAAACTCTGCTGAATAAAGCTCTGCTGAATAAAACTCTGCTGAATTAAACTCTGCTGAATAAAGCTCTGCTGAATAAAGCTCTGCTGAATAAAACTCTGCTGAATAAAACTGCTGAATAAAGCTCTGCTGAATAAAACTGCTGAATAAAACTCTGCTGAATTAAACTCTGCTGAATAAAGCTCTGCTGAATAAAACTCTGCTGAATTAAACTCTGCTGAATAAAGCTCTGCTGAATAAAGCTCTGCTGAATAAAGCTCTGCTGAATAAAACTGCTGAATAAAGCTCTGCTGAATAAAGCTCTGCTGAATAAAGCTCTGCTGAATAAAACTCTGCTGAATAAAGCTCTGCTGAATAAAACTCTGCTGAATAAAACTGCTGAATAAAGCTCTGCTGAATAAAGCTCTGCTGAATAAAACTCTGCTGAATAAAACTGCTGAATAAAGCTCTGCTGAATAAAGCTCTGCTGAATAAAACTCTGCTGAATAAAGCTCTGCTGAATAAAACTGCTGAATAAAGCTCTGCTGAATAAAGCTCTGCTGAATAAAGCTCTGCTGAATAAAGCTCTGCTGAATAAAACTCTGCTGAATAAAACTCTGCTGAATAAAGCTCTGCTGAATAAAGCTCTGCTGAATAAAGCTCTGCTGAATAAAACTCTGCTGAATAAAGCTCTGCTGAATAAAACTCTGCTGAATAAAGCTCTGCTGAATAAAGCTCTGCTGAATAAAGCTCTGCTGAATAAAACTCTGCTGAATAAAACTCTGCTGAATAAAGCTCTGCTGAATAAAGCTCTGCTGAATAAAGCTCTGCTGAATAAAACTGCTGAATAAAGCTCTGCTGAATAAAGCTCTGCTGAATAAAACTCTGCTGAATAAAACTGCTGAATAAAGCTCTGCTGAATAAAGCTCTGCTGAATAAAACTCTGCTGAATAAAGCTCTGCTGAATAAAGCTCTGCTGAATAAAACTCTGCTGAATAAAACTGCTGAATAAAGCTCTGCTGAATAAAGCTCTGCTGAATAAAACTCTGCTGAATAAAGCTCTGCTGAATAAAACTCTGCTGAATAAAACTCTGCTGAATAAAGCTCTGCTGAATAAAACTGCTGAATAAAGCTCTGCTGAATAAAGCTGTGCTGAATAAAGCTCTGCTGAATAAAGCTCTGCTGAATAAAGCTCTGCTGAATAAAACTCTGCTGAATAAAGCTCTGCTGAATAAAACTCTGCTGAATAAAGCTCTGCTGAATAAAGCTCTGCTGAATAAAGCTCTGCTGAATAAAACTCTGCTGAATAAAACTCTGCTGAATAAAACTCTGCTGAATAAAGCTCTGCTGAATAAAGCTCTGCTGAATAAAACTGCTGAATAAAGCTGTGCTGAATAAAGCTCTGCTGAATAAAGCTCTGCTGAATAAAGCTCTGCTGAATAAAGCTCTGCTGAATAAAGCTCTGCTGAATAAAACTCTGCTGAATAAAGCTCTGCTGAATAAAACTCTGCTGAATAAAACTGCTGAATAAAGCTCTGCTGAATAAAGCTCTGCTGAATAAAACTCTGCTGAATAAAGCTCTGCTGAATAAAACTCTGCTGAATAAAGCTCTGCTGAATAAAGCTCTGCTGAATAAAGCTCTGCTGAATAAAACTCTGCTGAATAAAGCTCTGCTGAATAAAGCTCTGCTGAATAAAGCTCTGCTGAATAAAACTGCTGAATAAAACTCTGCTGAATAAAACTCAGCTGAATAAAACTCTGCTGAATAAAGCTCTGCTGAATAAAGCTCTGCTGAATAAAACTGCTGAATAAAACTCTGCTGAATTAAACTCTGCTGAATAAAACTCTGCTGAATAAAACTCTGCTGAATAAAACTCTGCTGAATTAAACTCTGCTGAATAAAACTCTGCTGAATAAAGCTCTGCTGAATAAAACTCTGCTGAATAAAACTCTGCTGAATTAAACTCTGCTGAATAAAGCTCTGCTGAATAAAGCTCTGCTGAATAAGACTCTGCTGAATAAAACTCTGCTGAATAAAGCTCTGCTGAATAAAGCTCTGCTGAATAAAACTGCTGAATAAAACTCTGCTGAATTAAACTCTGCTGAATAAAGCTCTGCTGAATAAAACTCTGCTGAATTAAACTCTGCTGAATAAAGCTCTGCTGAATAAAGCTCTGCTGAATAAAACTCTGCTGAATAAAACTGCTGAATAAAGCTCTGCTGAATAAAGCTCTGCTGAATAAAACTCTGCTGAATTAAACTCTGCTGAATAAAACTCTGCTGAATAAAGCTCTGCTGAATAAAGCTCTGCTGAATTAAACTCTGCTGAATAAAGCTCTGCTGAATAAAGCTCTGCTGAATAAAGCTCTGCTGAATAAAGCTCTGCTGAATAAAGCTCTGCTGAATAAAACTGCTGAATAAAGCTCTGCTGAATAAAGCTCTGCTGAATAAAACTCTGCTGAATAAAGCTCTGCTGAATAAAACTGCTGAATAAAGCTCTGCTGAATAAAGCTCTGCTGAATAAAACTCTGCTGAATAAAACTGCTGAATAAAGCTCTGCTGAATAAAGCTCTGCTGAATAAAGCTCTGCTGAATAAAGCTCTGCTGAATAGAGCTCTGCTGAATAAAGCTCTGCTGAATAAAACTCTGCTGAATAAAGTTCTGCTGAATAAAGCTCTGCTGAATAAAGCTCTGCTGAATAAAGCTCTGCTGAATAAAGCTCTGCTGAATAAAGCTCTGCTGAATAAAGCTCTGCTGAATAAAACTCTGCTGAATAAAACTCTGCTGAATAAAGCTCTGCTGAATAAAACTGCTGAATAAAGCTCTGCTGAATAAAGCTGTGCTGAATAAAGCTCTGCTGAATAAAGCTCTGCTGAATAAAGCTCTGCTGAATAAAACTCTGCTGAATAAAGCTCTGCTGAATAAAACTCTGCTGAATAAAGCTGTGCTGAATAAAACTCTGCTGAATAAAGCTCTGCTGAATAAAGCTCTGCTGAATAAAGCTCTGCTGAATAAAGCTCTGCTGAATAAAACTGCTGAATAAAGCTGTGCTGAATAAAGCTCTGCTGAATAAAGCTCTGCTGAATAAAGCTCTGCTGAATAAAGCTCTGCTGAATAAAGCTCTGCTGAATAAAGCTCTGCTGAATAAAGCTCTGCTGAATAAAACTGCTGAATAAAGCTCTGCTGAATAAAGCTCTGCTGAATAAAACTCTGCTGAATAAAACTCTGCTGAATAAAACTCTGCTGAATTAAACTCTGCTGAATAAAACTCTGCTGAATAAAACTCTGCTGAATAACGCTCTGCTGAATAAAGCTCTGCTGAATAAAGCTCTGCTGAATAAAGCTCTGCTGAATAAAACTGCTGAATAAAGCTCTGCTGAATAAAGCTCTGCTGAATAAAACTCTGCTGAATAAAGCTCTGCTGAATAAAACTGCTGAATAAAGCTCTGCTGAATAAAGCTCTGCTGAATAAAACTCTGCTGAATAAAACTCTGCTGAATAAAACTCTGCTGAATTAAACTCTGCTGAATAAAACTCTGCTGAATAAAACTCTGCTGAATAAAGCTCTGCTGAATAAAACTCTGCTGAATAAAACTCTGCTGAATTAAACTCTGCTGAATAAAACTCTGCTGAATAAAGCTCTGCTGAATAAAACTCTGCTGAATAAAACTCTGCTGAATTAAACTCTGCTGAATAAAGCTCTGCTGAATAAAGCTCTGCTGAATAAGACTCTGCTGAATAAAACTCTGCTGAATAAAGCTCTGCTGAATAAAGCTCTGCTGAATAAAACTGCTGAATAAAACTCTGCTGAATTAAACTCTGCTGAATAAAGCTCTGCTGAATAAAACTCTGCTGAATTAAACTCTGCTGAATAAAGCTCTGCTGAATAAAGCTCTGCTGAATAAAACTCTGCTGAATAAAACTGCTGAATAAAGCTCTGCTGAATAAAACTGCTGAATAAAACTCTGCTGAATTAAACTCTGCTGAATAAAGCTCTGCTGAATAAAACTCTGCTGAATTAAACTCTGCTGAATAAAGCTCTGCTGAATAAAGCTCTGCTGAATAAAGCTCTGCTGAATAAAACTGCTGAATAAAGCTCTGCTGAATAAAGCTCTGCTGAATAAAGCTCTGCTGAATAAAACTCTGCTGAATAAAGCTCTGCTGAATAAAACTCTGCTGAATAAAACTGCTGAATAAAGCTCTGCTGAATAAAGCTCTGCTGAATAAAACTCTGCTGAATAAAACTGCTGAATAAAGCTCTGCTGAATAAAGCTCTGCTGAATAAAACTCTGCTGAATAAAGCTCTGCTGAATAAAACTGCTGAATAAAGCTCTGCTGAATAAAGCTCTGCTGAATAAAGCTCTGCTGAATAAAGCTCTGCTGAATAAAGCTCTGCTGAATAAAGCTCTGCTGAATAAAACTCTGCTGAATAAAACTCTGCTGAATAAAGCTCTGCTGAATAAAGCTCTGCTGAATAAAGCTCTGCTGAATAAAACTCTGCTGAATAAAGCTCTGCTGAATAAAACTCTGCTGAATAAAGCTCTGCTGAATAAAGCTCTGCTGAATAAAGCTCTGCTGAATAAAACTCTGCTGAATAAAACTCTGCTGAATAAAGCTCTGCTGAATAAAGCTCTGCTGAATAAAGCTCTGCTGAATAAAACTGCTGAATAAAGCTCTGCTGAATAAAGCTCTGCTGAATAAAACTCTGCTGAATAAAACTGCTGAATAAAGCTCTGCTGAATAAAGCTCTGCTGAATAAAACTCTGCTGAATAAAGCTCTGCTGAATAAAGCTCTGCTGAATAAAACTCTGCTGAATAAAACTGCTGAATAAAGCTCTGCTGAATAAAGCTCTGCTGAATAAAACTCTGCTGAATAAAGCTCTGCTGAATAAAACTCTGCTGAATAAAACTCTGCTGAATAAAGCTCTGCTGAATAAAACTGCTGAATAAAGCTCTGCTGAATAAAGCTGTGCTGAATAAAGCTCTGCTGAATAAAGCTCTGCTGAATAAAGCTCTGCTGAATAAAACTCTGCTGAATAAAGCTCTGCTGAATAAAACTCTGCTGAATAAAGCTCTGCTGAATAAAGCTCTGCTGAATAAAGCTCTGCTGAATAAAACTCTGCTGAATAAAACTCTGCTGAATAAAACTCTGCTGAATAAAGCTCTGCTGAATAAAGCTCTGCTGAATAAAACTGCTGAATAAAGCTGTGCTGAATAAAGCTCTGCTGAATAAAGCTCTGCTGAATAAAGCTCTGCTGAATAAAGCTCTGCTGAATAAAGCTCTGCTGAATAAAACTCTGCTGAATAAAGCTCTGCTGAATAAAACTCTGCTGAATAAAACTGCTGAATAAAGCTCTGCTGAATAAAGCTCTGCTGAATAAAACTCTGCTGAATAAAGCTCTGCTGAATAAAACTCTGCTGAATAAAGCTCTGCTGAATAAAGCTCTGCTGAATAAAGCTCTGCTGAATAAAACTCTGCTGAATAAAGCTCTGCTGAATAAAGCTCTGCTGAATAAAGCTCTGCTGAATAAAACTGCTGAATAAAACTCTGCTGAATAAAACTCAGCTGAATAAAACTCTGCTGAATAAAGCTCTGCTGAATAAAGCTCTGCTGAATAAAACTGCTGAATAAAACTCTGCTGAATTAAACTCTGCTGAATAAAACTCTGCTGAATAAAACTCTGCTGAATAAAACTCTGCTGAATTAAACTCTGCTGAATAAAACTCTGCTGAATAAAGCTCTGCTGAATAAAACTCTGCTGAATAAAACTCTGCTGAATTAAACTCTGCTGAATAAAGCTCTGCTGAATAAAGCTCTGCTGAATAAGACTCTGCTGAATAAAACTCTGCTGAATAAAGCTCTGCTGAATAAAGCTCTGCTGAATAAAACTGCTGAATAAAACTCTGCTGAATTAAACTCTGCTGAATAAAGCTCTGCTGAATAAAACTCTGCTGAATTAAACTCTGCTGAATAAAGCTCTGCTGAATAAAGCTCTGCTGAATAAAACTCTGCTGAATAAAACTGCTGAATAAAGCTCTGCTGAATAAAGCTCTGCTGAATAAAACTCTGCTGAATTAAACTCTGCTGAATAAAACTCTGCTGAATAAAGCTCTGCTGAATAAAGCTCTGCTGAATTAAACTCTGCTGAATAAAGCTCTGCTGAATAAAGCTCTGCTGAATAAAGCTCTGCTGAATAAAGCTCTGCTGAATAAAGCTCTGCTGAATAAAACTGCTGAATAAAGCTCTGCTGAATAAAGCTCTGCTGAATAAAACTCTGCTGAATAAAGCTCTGCTGAATAAAACTGCTGAATAAAGCTCTGCTGAATAAAGCTCTGCTGAATAAAACTCTGCTGAATAAAACTGCTGAATAAAGCTCTGCTGAATAAAGCTCTGCTGAATAAAGCTCTGCTGAATAAAGCTCTGCTGAATAGAGCTCTGCTGAATAAAGCTCTGCTGAATAAAACTCTGCTGAATAAAGTTCTGCTGAATAAAGCTCTGCTGAATAAAGCTCTGCTGAATAAAGCTCTGCTGAATAAAGCTCTGCTGAATAAAGCTCTGCTGAATAAAACTCTGCTGAATAAAACTCTGCTGAATAAAGCTCTGCTGAATAAAGCTCTGCTGAATAAAACTCTGCTGAATAAAGCTCTGCTGAATAAAACTCTGCTGAATAAAGCTCTGCTGAATAAAACTCTGCTGAATAAAACTCTGCTGAATAAAGCTCTGCTGAATAAAGCTCTGCTGAATAAAGCTCTGCTGAATAAAACTCTGCTGAATAAAGCTCTGCTGAATAAAGCTCTGCTGAATAAAGCTCTGCTGAATAAAACTGCTGAATAAAGCTCTGCTGAATAAAGCTCTGCTGAATAAAACTCTGCTGAATAAAGCTCTGCTGAATAAAACTCTGCTGAATAAAGCTCTGCTGAATAAAACTCTGCTGAATAAAGCTCTGCTGAATAAAGCTCTGCTGAATAAAGCTCTGCTGAATAAAACTCTGCTGAATAAAGCTCTGCTGAATAAAACTCTGCTGAATAAAGCTCTGCTGAATAAAACTGCTGAATAAAGCTCTGCTGAATAAAGCTCTGCTGAATAAAACTCTGCTGAATAAAGCTCTGCTGAATAAAACTCTGCTGAATAAAGCTCTGCTGAATAAAGCTCTGCTGAATAAAGCTCTGCTGAATAAAACTCTGCTGAATAAAGCTCTGCTGAATAAAACTGCTGAATAAAGCTCTGCTGAATAAAGCTCTGCTGAATAAAACTCTGCTGAATAAAACTGCTGAATAAAGCTCTGCTGAATAAAGCTCTGCTGAATAAAACTCTGCTGAATAAAACTGCTGAATAAAGCTCTGCTGAATAAAGCTCTGCTGAATAAAACTCTGCTGAATAAAGCTCTGCTGAATAAAACTGCTGAATAAAACTCTGCTGAATAAAGCTCTGCTGAATAAAACTGCTGAATAAAGCTCTGCTGAATAAAGCTCTGCTGAATAAAACTCTGCTGAATAAAGCTCTGCTGAATAAAACTGCTGAATAAAGCTCTGCTGAATAAAGCTCTGCTGAATAAAACTCTGCTGAATAAAACTGCTGAATAAAGCTCTGCTGAATAAAGCTCTGCTGAATAAAACTCTGCTGAATAAAGCTCTGCTGAATAAAACTGCTGAATAAAGCTCTGCTGAATAAAGCTCTGCTGAATAAAACTCTGCTGAATAAAACTGCTGAATAAAGCTCTGCTGAATAAAGCTCTGCTGAATAAAACTGCTGAATAAAACTCTGCTGAATAAAGCTCTGCTGAATAAAACTGCTGAATAAAGCTCTGCTGAATAAAGCTCTGCTGAATAAAACTCTGCTGAATAAAGCTCTGCTGAATAAAGCTCTGCTGAATAAAGCTCTGCTGAATAAAGCTCTGCTGAATAAAGCTCTGCTGAATAAAACTCTGCTGAATAAAGCTCTGCTGAATAAAGCTCTGCTGAATAAAGCTCTGCTGAATAAAACTCTGCTGAATAAAGCTCTGCTGAATAAAGCTCTGCTGAATAAAGCTCTGCTGAATAAAACTCTGCTGAATAAAACTCTGCTGAATAAAGCTCTGCTGAATAAAGCTCTGCTGAATAAAGCTCTGCTGAATAAAACTCTGCTGAATAAAGCTCTGCTGAATAAAACTCTGCTGAATAAAGCTCTGCTGAATAAAGCTCTGCTGAATAAAACTCTGCTGAATAAAGCTCTGCTGAATAAAACTGCTGAATAAAGCTCTGCTGAATAAAGCTCTGCTGAATAAAACTCTGCTGAATAAAACTGCTGAATAAAGCTCTGCTGAATAAAGCTCTGCTGAATAAAGCTCTGCTGAATAAAACTCTGCTGAATAAAGCTCTGCTGAATAAAACTCTGCTGAATAAAGCTCTGCTGAATAAAGCTCTGCTGAATAAAGCTCTGCTGAATAGAGCTCTGCTGAATAAAGCTCTGCTGAATAGAGCTCTGCTGAATAAAGCTCTGCTGAATAAAACTCTGCTGAATAAAGCTCTGCTGAATAAAGCTCTGCTGAATAAAGCTCTGCTGAATAGAGCTCTGCTGAATAAAGCTCTGCTGAATAAAGCTCTGCTGAATAAAACTCTGCTGAATAAAGCTCTGCTGAATAAAGCTCTGCTGAATAAAACTCTGCTGAATAAAGCTCTGCTGAATAAAGCTCTGCTGAATAAAGCTCTGTTGAATAAAGCTCTGCTGAATAAAACTCTGCTGAATAAAGCTCTGCTGAATAAAACTCTGCTGAATAAAGCTCTGCTGAATAAAGCTCTGCTGAATAAAGCTCTGCTGAATAAAGCTCTGCTGAATAAAGCTCTGCTGAATAAAACTCTGCTGAATAAAGCTCTGCTGAATAAAACTCTGCTGAATAAAACTCTGCTGAATAAAACTGCTGAATAAAGCTCTGCTGAATAAAACTCTGCTGAATAAAACTCTGCTGAATAAAACTCTGCTGAATAAAGCTCTGCTGAATAAAGCTCTGCTGAATAAAGCTCTGCTGAATAAAACTGCTGAATAAAGCTCTGCTGAATAAAGCTCTGCTGAATAAAACTCTGCTGAATAAAGCTCTGCTGAATAAAACTGCTGAATAAAGCTCTGCTGAATAAAGCTCTGCTGAATAAAACTCTGCTGAATAAAGCTCTGCTGAATAAAACTCTGCTGAATAAAGCTCTGCTGAATAAAACTCTGCTGAATAAAGCTCTGCTGAATAAAGCTCTGCTGAATAAAGCTCTGCTGAATAAAACTCTGCTGAATAAAGCTCTGCTGAATAAAACTCTGCTGAATAAAGCTCTGCTGAATAAAACTGCTGAATAAAGCTCTGCTGAATAAAGCTCTGCTGAATAAAACTCTGCTGAATAAAGCTCTGCTGAATAAAACTCTGCTGAATAAAGCTCTGCTGAATAAAGCTCTGCTGAATAAAGCTCTGCTGAATAAAACTCTGCTGAATAAAGCTCTGCTGAATAAAACTCTGCTGAATAAAGCTCTGCTGAATAAAACTGCTGAATAAAGCTCTGCTGAATAAAGCTCTGCTGAATAAAACTCTGCTGAATAAAGCTCTGCTGAATAAAACTCTGCTGAATAAAGCTCTGCTGAATAAAACTCTGCTGAATAAAGCTCTGCTGAATAAAACTGCTGAATAAAGCTCTGCTGAATAAAGCTCTGCTGAATAAAACTCTGCTGAATAAAACTCTGCTGAATAAAACTCTGCTGAATAAAACTCTGCTGAATAAAGCTCTGCTGAATAAAACTCTGCTGAATAAAACTCTGCTGAATAAAACTGCTGAATAAAGCTCTGCTGAATAAAGCTCTGCTGAATAAAGCTCTGCTGAATAAAACTCTGCTGAATAAATTAAACTCTGCTGAATAAAACTCTGCTGAATAAAACTCTGCTGAATAAAACTCTGCTGAATAAAACTCTGCTGAATAAAGCTCTGCTGAATAAAACTCTGCTGAATAAAACTGCTGAATAAAACTCTGCTGAATAAAGCTCTGCTGAATAAAACTCTGCTGAATAAAGCTCTGCTGAATAAAACTGCTGAATAAAGCTCTGCTGAATAAAGCTCTGCTGAATAAAACTCTGCTGAATAAAGCTCTGCTGAATAAAACTCTGCTGAATAAAGCTCTGCTGAATAAAACTCTGCTGAATAAAGCTCTGCTGAATAAAACTGCTGAATAAAGCTCTGCTGAATAAAGCTCTGCTGAATAAAACTCTGCTGAATAAAACTCTGCTGAATAAAACTCTGCTGAATAAAACTCTGCTGAATAAAGCTCTGCTGAATAAAACTCTGCTGAATAAAACTCTGCTGAATAAAACTGCTGAATAAAGCTCTGCTGAATAAAGCTCTGCTGAATAAAGCTCTGCTGAATAAAACTCTGCTGAATAAATTAAACTCTGCTGAATAAAACTCTGCTGAATAAAACTCTGCTGAATAAAACTCTGCTGAATAAAACTCTGCTGAATAAAGCTCTGCTGAATAAAACTCTGCTGAATAAAACTCTGCTGAATAAAACTCTGCTGAATAAAACTCTGCTGAATAAAGCTCTGCTGAATAAAGCTCTGCTGAATAAAGCTCTGCTGAATAAAACTGCTGAATAAAGCTCTGCTGAATAAAGCTCTGCTGAATAAAGCTGTGCTGAATAAAGCTCTGCTGAATAAAACTCTGCTGAATAAAGCTCTGCTGAATAAAGCTCTGCTGAATAAAACTCTGCTGAATAAAGCTCTGCTGAATAAAACTGCTGAATAAAGCTCTGCTGAATAAAACTCTGCTGAATAAAACTCTGCTGAATAAAACTCTGCTGAATTAAACTCTGCTGAATAAAACTCTGCTGAATAAAACTCTGCTGAATAAAGCTCTGCTGAATAAAGCTCTGCTGAATAAAACTCTGCTGAATAAAGCTCTGCTGAATTAAACTCTGCTGAATAAAGCTCTGCTGAATTAAACTCTGCTGAATAAAGCTCTGCTGAATAAAACTCTGCTGAATAAAGCTCTGCTGAATAAAACTGCTGAATAAAGCTCTGCTGAATAAAGCTCTGCTGAATAAAACTCTGCTGAATAAAGCTCTGCTGAATAAAACTCTGCTGAATAAAGCTCTGCTGAATTAAACTCTGCTGAATAAAGCTCTGCTGAATAAAGCTCTGCTGAATAAAGCTCTGCTGAATAAAACTCTGCTGAATAAAGCTCTGCTGAATAAAACTCTGCTGAATAATGGCTGCAGAGTCTTACAGCTGGAAACCAAAGAGAACTTGACTTATCCCAAAAGGAAATGGTATTGTTGCAGTCATGTTTCCCTAAACAACCTTTAAGCTTTCATTGTAGTCAGGAAGGAGCTCCTGTAGCTGTGTTTATGGCAGCTGAGCTGAAGAAGTCTCTGTTGTTGTAGAGGATGGTTAGTGTTGTTCTTTAGCTGCACCAACATGTGCAGCGTTCTTCTTCTAACCATCAGCCCCAGCACAGAGCCAGCCTTCTTCATGGGTTTGTTCTGTTTCTTTGAGTCTCTGATGCTGCCGCAGCTCCAACAGACGCTGCACAGCAGGCTGATTATCAAACATGAAACATCTTAATTAAGACAAAGAAGGTACGTCCAGTCTGCTGTCCAGGTGAACTCAGGGATCTGTAGTCCTCCTCCACCTCTTCTCCCAGGGTGGAGACGGTGTTTGGCCTTATTCCTGGACATCCTGAAGATGTTTCAGATGAGCTGATGAGCTTCATCTCTCACACAGATGTTCACCTGCTGCTCCTGGACAGATTCTGCATTCAGCACTAGTTCCTGCAGTGGATGCTGACTCTGAGTAAAGATGGGATCTCACACCTTCCTCAGGTTTTAAACTGCTGATGAGTGTGTTTTGAAGCCGCAGCAGATTAAACACAGTAAAGTTGTCAGGCTGCTCGGTCAGAGACTCAGAGCTGCTGCAACTCTTTTCTTCTCTTGCTCTTGGAACAGAAAACCATGGTTTGACTCATCCAGAGAGGACAGATGTTTTTTTCATGCGGGGTCAAACCGGCGGCCTTGTGATGAGGAAACTGACGTCCGCTCACACATCTGCTCACGCTGAAGTTTGGTTCTGTTGCAACCTTTTTACAAACTCAGAAATAAAGTGTGTTCTGTTTCTCTCTCATCTCGACTTCGGCCTGTTTTCCAGTTCCTCCCCCTCTCTCTCCTCCCGTCTGTGCGGTGTCCCGTCATCTCGTCTGTACATTATTTAACAGGCTAAAGAAAACGTGTTGAAAATGATGAAATCTTTAACCCTTGTGTGGTCTTAACATTGTGTTTACTCTCTTTGTCCTTCGGGTCAGAAATGAGCCGCCCTACCAAAGCCCCAAAATAAAGCAACTTAATTGAATCTTAAATCCAAAATCTATTTAGTATGATGAACCCACCTGTTATTTATCTATTCAACTCAATTCAATACATTTTTTATCATGTATTTTTTGTTACACAATACAAAAAGACAATCACCAGTTTTCAGGATTACACTTTTTTTTTTTTTTACCACAAACCAACTGTCAGTTGGACCAACAGTTTTCTTGTTTTCTTTTACATAATAAATAAATAAAATAAATAAATAATAATAATAATAATAATATATAATAGGAATATATAATGTTAAATAATAATAAATAAATAAAAATAAATAAATAAATAAATAAAGGTTTATTATTGCTATTATATAAATGTGAAGTAATCACTTCTGAATTAATTATATTGAAAGGGAAAAAACAGTGAACTTTTTTCTGGTGTTTAAGGCTAGACGCTACAGGTGAATAGGGTAATATTTTCAAATAATAGATACCACCATGAAACAGTTGATTACTTATACAAGTATGTAAAAAAAATGTATTACAAGTTTTAGAAAGTTGTATATTTAATTAGGCATTATCTCATTAAATATGCGCACATTTGCATATATTTCCAGAAGATAGATCTGAACATATGATAAAGCCAGGTGCAAAATTCTTTTTTCATTTTGTTTACACACAAAATTAAAAGAAAATTACAGAGGGATTTCAGGATATCTGCTTTCAGTTCCTAGGAAATCAAAATATACTGTCTATAGCCTAAAAAACATACATTTTCGCCATATTTTTATTATAATGTCACATAAATCAGGTCAGGAATGATTTATCAACAAATCCTTCTGTAAATATCTTCAGAATACTGCTAAGTGTATAACTGGAAAGTTTGGTGTTAGTAGGTGCTCCACAGGCTGAGATATTAATACTGGAAAAATATAAAAAACTGGTTTTGAGAAAACGGCATTTAAATTTTTAAATAGGGGAATTCATTTTGGTAAATTTGGGGCGAAACGTACTGCCACGATTAAACAAAATGTGATGAAATAAACATTTTAATTTATGTTTTGAAATGACACATATTGAAGGAGTAGACTTTTTTATAATTCACGGCTCAAAAATGAGCCATAAGACAGTCTCTGTACCCTGGTGGTGTGCGGCCCACATGGACACATGAACAAAAATAAAGTTTTTCTAATGATGGGGTCCCTTTAGGAAAAGTCATAAAAGAGAGTTTAAGGTGTTTTTTCTACAGCTAAACATGGAGGTGGGTAACCGAGGACATCAGGAGGGTTAAATGCTAAAATGGTTAAAGTGTGAGAGGAGCGCACGGTGTGACCTGCGCTCATGTGCTGGATCAGAGTGCATGTGCGCAGATAAGAGCACCGCTGGGAGGTTATCAGGCCGAGCTGAACGTGCATCTGCAGCCTCGGCCTTGAAACCAAAACGCGGTGAATGATTGACACGCTGACATCATCACCATGGCCTGAGCGGGCCGAGAACACGGCGGGGCGGGCCGAGCTCACGGCGGGCCGAGCTCACGGCGGGGCTGTTTCTGTTCTCTCTGGGGCATCCAAAGGTCAGAGCGAGCGCGTCAGCAGGTCGTAAAGGTTCGTTGGCCAAAGATCTCCGCCTGACACAGAAACCCTCCTCACATTGTTCCCATAATCACTCAGTCAGTCATCGTGTCTAAAAATAACCTCGTCAGGGCGGGTGTTTATATTTACACAGCCCAGAAATGTGGAGCCATCCATACTGGGAGGATTCCACAGGTTTCATGAGGCCCACGTTAAGGCCCCCCACACATTTAAAGGGGTTCAAACTTTTATTTCTTTATCATCAGGGCTGAATTTAGATCGTAGTCAGGATGAGGGCCTGGGAACGCACGATGGTGAAGACAGAAAAACGTGAAAAACATGTTGGTGTGGGTGTGACGTCATCCTCACACGCCTGAAAACTGGAACATCTTCTTCTGCAATCTGAGCTTCGAGCTTTAACTGTTAGAGGAGTTAAAAAGTTTCTCCGTTTGAGTCACATTCAGTCAAAGATTTATTTCTCATTATTAAACTGTAACGTTTGTAATATTAATATATTGTATATAATATAATATCAATATAATTTATAATATTATATATTATATTAATATCATATTATATATTTATATTATATTATATACAATATAATATAAATATATAACATGATATTAATATAACCCTGATAGAGTAACACCTGGTTTTGTGAGAAAAACCTAAAAATTATTATTTAATTTAAAAAAAAATGTATTAAATTTTATTAAAAATATATTTAAAATGAATGTTAATTTTTCAAAATGTGGAATGTGAGTTCCGGTCATGGTTAGGCGTGCAGTCCTGTGACAGCCTAGACCTGTTTCCTTAGGGTTAGAGCTTAGTGGAAGGGAAAGGTTATATACATGATAAATGATGGGATTATTAACTTATTAAAAATATTAATTCAAAATTCATTTTTCAAAATGTCGCTTGTGAGCTTTCAGGAGGCACGAACGATGTAGGACGTGTTTTTCGGTCGCTCTTCGGGAATGTGATTATAATATAGTTTTAATGTCATTTTGAGCGTGTCGACTGTCTGCAACTTTCAGGTGATTGAACGTTTTTAAGGGGACCTGCATCTTGAGAGTCAGAATCGCGTTAATGGCGAACTGTCGGGCGAAAAATGAGTCTGCCAAGTCCGGGCGGAACAGGCCGCAATCTCAGCCCCCGGACCCCGAGGCACCTGAGAGGCCAGGTGCTAATGAAGAGATGCTACGTAGCATTAAGGCAATGATGGACGACCAGCGTACCGAAATTGTGCCAAAATTCGAGTCTATCACATCAGAAGTGGTTAAGAAGGAGGTGGCGACTGCTCTCAAACCGCTGCAAGAAGAAATGGAACTTTAAATGACTTGGAGCGCTCGGCTAACCAGCATTCGGACCAGTTAACTAGCATGCAGGAGAATGTATCTAAGCTATCTGCTACGGTGGAGTCTCTGGGACAGAAATGTGAGGAACTACAGGCACGCTCTCGATGGCACAATATTCGACTAGTGGGTCTGCCTGAAGGATCCGAGGGTCCCCGACCTACAGAGTTTATTGGCACACTTTTAATGGACTTGCTGGGACTTGACGAGGTGCCCGGGCTCGGCAGGGCCACATTGCGTGCTAAACCAAAGGAGGGAGAACCACCGCGCCCGATGGTCATCAGGGTGACACTATTTCAGGTGAGGAATGATGTCCTACGCCGCGCTGGGCAGCGCTCCCCTCTGCTACACAACGGGAGGAGGGTGTACATTATCCCGGACTTTACACCAACTGTGGCCAAGCGGAGGGCGGTGAAGATGCCAGGTGTCCAGGTGAAGAGGGTGCTCCATACCTGTGCTAACGTTAAATTCGGCCTCCGGTACCCAGCTATTCTACACATCAGCATGTCCAGCGGCCAGACCTACAGATTTGAAGACCCGGACCGGGCCCTCGAGTTCGTCAATAAGAGACTCAAGAAGGATCCGGCCCCGGAGAGTGACTGACTCTGGAGCTCACCTGTACCCGCTGGTTCGGTTTGTATTGTTGCGGCAATAGGCTGCACATCTGGCAGCTAACATCTATGTTATGCTGCTGTTATTTTGTTCATAGACTAAACACAATACTGACTCCATCTATTGGTGCTATTTTTATTTATTTATTATTTTTTTAAAATCTCATTTAAATTTAATTTTGCGTTTTGTCAGTCTCTGCTTATGGGAACGTCTCTGTCTCTGGAGAATGCAGTGTTTCTTTTTTTTTCTTTTTTATCTCTTAATTCATGGCATCTTTTTCCGTTTATTACTTCTATTTATTTTTACTTGGGACTACCAATATTCACACTCCCTGAGGTCATTTAGTAGTGGCGTTAAGCTACTGGTAATGACAGGTTTTATTTCATCGTGGGGTGAGGTAGCACGCATCACTTTTTGGATGCTTCTGCTAGGCGAGGAGGAAGGTGGTGTTTTCTGTTCAAATCTGGGGGGGTTGTTAGCAGTGTTGGGAGTAATGGCGTTTAAGTGTAACGGCGTTACTAACGGCGTTATTTTTCCAGTAACGGAGTAATCTAATTAATTACTTTTCCCATCGTTACAACGCCGTTATCGTCACTGAGAATATAAAGTGGCGCGTTACTACAATTTGGTTGAAGGCTTTCGGCTTTCGTAATAGACACTCCTTTTTTAATCATAGAATGGTGTTTAATGTGGTTCTTAATCCTCCTCCAGTTGCTCTCCCAGAAGCTCTGGTGGCTCTGGACGCCGAGAAGGCGTTTGACAGGGTAGAGTGGGATTATCTTTTTTTTATTTTGGGGAAATTTGGTTTTGGAAAAAACTTTGTTTCATGGGTTAGGCTATTATATGCTTCTCCTCAGGCCATGGTCAGGACAAATGCCACCAATTCAGAATACTTTTGCCTACATCGCTCTACAAGACAGGGTTGCCCTTTCAGTCCGCTCTTATTTGCCATTGTGATGGAGCCCTTGTCAATTGCTCTGCGGTCCCATCCTGATATATAAAACCAGAAATGGTGTTGAACTGAAGGTGGCGCTGTATGCGGACGATCTCCTTTTGCTTTTGTCTAATCTGTCACGTTCTGTTCCTGCTGCCCTCTCAGTCCAAGAAGAATTTGGTAGATTCTCTAGATATGAACTTAATCTTAACAAAAGTTAAATGCTTACTATTAATGGAGAGGTAAATGAAAACTCACTCGAACTCCAAAAGTTACCGTTTAAGGTTGTGAACTCTGGCTTTGTTTATACTGGAGTATATGTCGCCAAAACGCTGGTTGATCTTTATAGGAAAAATTGAACAAGCTTTAGAGCGATGGTCCCTACTAAATCTTTCTATAGCTGCCAGAATCAATGCAATTAAAATGAACATTTTCCCGCGCTTTTTACATTTATTTCAATGCATTCCGATCTTTCTTCCTCTTTCATTTTTTCATAAAGTAGACAGTCTTATTCTAGATTTTATCTGGAACAAGAAAGCTCCTAGGTTGCCTCTACAAGTTTTGCAGAGACCCAAAGTTCTGGGAGGAATGGGGCTACCAAACTTCCTTTACTATTATTGGGCAACAAATATTAGAAATTTGAATTATTGGGTTAATTATGGAGATATTGAGGTCCCTCCGTCATGGTTGATTTTAGAAGCAAATTCTGTCCATCCGGTATCATTGAAAGCCTTACTGTACTCACCCATGTCCTTGTCTATTTCTGGTTATACTACCAATGTGATGGTGGCCTCCAGTATTAAAATTTGGACTCAATTTAGACGTCATTTCGGCCTGCAAACACTTTCTATTGGGGCTCCACTTGCAGCAAATCCTATTTTTCCCCCATCGTTATTGGACAGTACCTTCTCTATATGGGCTAGGCTTGGCATAAAAACTCTTAGAGACCTGTGTGTTGATTCTATTTTTGCTTCTTTTCAACAATTGGTAAATAAATTTTTGCTTCCTAAAGGACATTTTTTTAGATACCTTCAAGTTCGAAACTTTGTCCGTAGCTCATTCCCAGAATTCCCTGCCCTTCCTAAGCCTTCAGATTCTGAAATATTTCTGAAGCCTCTCGCTTCTATTTATTTATTTAAATATTTATAACCTTTCACAAGGCTCTTCCGCGGTACTCAAAACAGTTTGGGAGACGGATCTGGGAGAGGTGATTCGAGATGATGTTTGGGAGCAGATTTTACGGAGAGTACATAAGTCTTCAATCTTTTTGCTGGACACAGTTTTGTGCAGTGTCGTATCCTCCATCGAGCTCACTACACTAAAGCTCGGCTTGCAAAAATGTTTGATACAGTGTCTCCCCTATGCGAACGATGCCAACAAGCCACAGCAAATTACTCACATGTGTTTTGGGGCTGTTCTTCTCTGACTAGATTTTGGTCTGAGATTTTTTGCACTTTATCTAAGGTAACCGGAAGCGATGTGACTCCCAATGCCTTAACTGCCCTGTTTGGTGTATGTCCTTTCCCACTAACCCTCTCCCCCGCTAAAAAGGACTTAATAGCATTCACAACTCTGCTGGCCAGGAGGCTGATACTGCTTAAGTGGAAATCCCCAGTCCCACCTACCCACACATACTGGGTTAAAGAAGTGCTTTATTTTCTTAAATTAGAAAAAATTAGACTGACTCTGATTGGTAAGGCAGTCTCATTTGAGAAATCCTGGAAACCCTTCTTGTCGTATGTCAATAGTACAAGTTGCCAGATCACTGTGAACTGAGTGCTGCAATGCTGAGCTAGTGTTTTTTTTTCTTTTTTCTTGTTTTTGTCTTTTTTTCTGTTTTTTTTTAAATTATCGTTTATTTATTACTATTTTTCTTTATTTGTAATTGATTTATATATTTTGTATTATTATCTGCCAATTCAGATATTTGTCATTTTATATTGATTTTATTTACTTATCCACCTGTTTGTACATGTAAATATACCGGTGTATATATATTTTGTTTAACTGATATTACTATATTTATTCTTTCACACATTTATTTATTTGTTTGTTTTCCTTTGCTTTCTATCTAAACATATCTATCTGCTGGGGCTAGGTGCCAGAGGGATAGGGGTGGGGGGCGGATATCTGTTTTTTGATACATTAAATCTATATCTGCAAATCAAAAAAAATACACTGTAATTGTTATTGTATGGAACTCTATTGTTTATTATGTAAAACTCAATAAACAGATTGTTAAAAAAATAAAAATAAATGTGGCTTGTACCCAGACTTATGGTAGGCGTGCAGTCCTGTGATCCAGTCTGGACCTGTTACCTTAGGGTTCAGTGAAAGGGAAAGATTATGTATATACACAATCCTGGTTGAAGTTATTAACTCAGTTTATTAACTAAATAAACTGGAAACCTCTGGGTCCTGTTTCAAAAGTGGAAAAGTGTCCAAGTTGTCATCATTTTTCATAAAAGCTTTTTTATCTGATACCTGTATGTCAGTCATTTCCATAATGCTGTGGCCGAACCAGTCGCTGAAGTTGTTCCTGTGGGGTAATCCTGTATCATAAGAACATGGAAACCAGCAGCCAGTTATCTTACAGGATTGTGAGCATGCACACTGGGAGAGCGATGGATCCCTCTTCATAAATTTGTAATTCTGTATTGTGGCCTATTGTTGAGGTTTTGTAACTCTGTTAGCCTGGAGATGCCAGCTGCATTTCCACTCTACCAGGAAGCTAAGCTAGTTTTTCTTAAAACTAGCTTAACCCTAGAGTTATGGTAATGGTTAGAGTCAGGGTTTAGGATTAGGTTTAGGGTTAGGGTTAAGGTTAAGGTTAGGTTAGGGTTAGGGTTAGGGTTAGGGTTAGGTTAGGGTTAGGGTTAAGGTTAGGGTTAGGTTAGGGTTAGGGTTAAGGTTAGGTTAGGGTTAGGTTAGGGTTAGGTTAGGGTTAAGGTTAGGTTAGGGTTAGGTTAGGGTTAGGTTAGGGTTAGGGTTAAGGTTAAGGTTAGGGTTACATTTAAGGTTAGGGTTAGGGTTAGGGTTAAGGTTAGGTTAGGTTAGGGTTAGGTTAGGGTTAGGGTTAGGTTAGGGTTAGGGTTAAGGTTAAGGTTAGGGTTAGATTTAAGGTTAGGGTTAGGGTTAAGGTTAGGTTAGGGTTAGGTTAGGTGTAGGGTTAGGGTTAAGGTTAGGTTACGGTTAGGTTAGGGTTGGGGTTAAGGTTAGGTTAGGGTTAGGTTAGGGTTAGGGTTAGGTTAGGGTTAGGTTAGGGTTAGGTTAGGGTTAGGGTTAAGGTTAAGGTTAGGGTTAGATTTAAGGTTAGGGTTAGGGTTAGGCTTAAGGTTAGGTTAGGGTTAGGTTAGGGTTAGGTTAGGGTTAGGTTAGGGTTAGGCCTGTTTCTGCTCCATTGAATGATGTGATTTAGATGAGTCGGGTCTAACTGAAGCTGCTCAGAAGTGTCCACTTTCTGAAAGAGAACCTTTTTCTGGTCTGAATCGTGCTGACTGGGTTGTTACTCTGGACGGTTTCCAGTGTTTCACATCTGACATTTATAAAAGCCTGCAACTGCAAACAGATTTATACGGTGTTTGTTCTTCTCAGAGCTGCAGTCCACATCCTCCTTAATGTTCCTCAGAGATTTAAACACTGATAACAGAGGGAACATTCAGTTTTACTGAACAGAGAGTTTCACTGAGAATCCACGTTTGATGATCTGATTAATGATCAGGTGATTGGTTTGTGTTCATCAGAGCCTGAAGCTCTCAGCAGCTCCATCTCTGATCACACAGCTGGATCACCAGCCCTGAAAGTACCGGGGAGACATCAGGAGGTGGAGAGGGTCATCAGGGGGAATCAAGGGGCATCAGGAAGTGGAGAGGGTCATCAGGGGGCATCAGGGGGCATCAGGAGGTGGAGAGAGTGGAGGTGACACAGGAGGACCGAGCATCATGTCATCCTGGGCGGCAGCATTCACATGGACACGCTGCTTTGACGGCTGATGGCGAGCGGGTCTGATGACTGGAATGGTCGTAACAATCAGTCACAAAATACAATTTGATTGGCTGCCGCCTCGGCTGTTCTCAACTCTCCAATGAGAATCAAGCCGGCAAAGCAAAGCAAGACCCAGAATTCAATCACATCTTTCTCCAATGCCTGAGTTTGTTGTTGTTGTTGGTGGTGAAGAGGTCAACAGGAAGTGGCTCTATTAGCAACAGTTGGAATGGGTACAGCGCCACCTATCATACCGGGGTATGACACGTTTTGTGCCTCTGATCCCATTCATTCACCGCCAGATATCCAAGGAGAATTACCATTTTCCCCCGTTTAATTTCTCAAATGATATTATGAACATGTGACATTATTGTGGTCATTAACTCGTGTTTCCCTGTTCCAACAGATATCCTTTGAATGGTGTTACAGTGTTTGTTGTCCCCTCTTTTCTGTCCTCTCAAACCCCAGCTGGTTCTGGTTCTGATGGCCACCCTTCCTGGTCCTGGTTCTGGTCGCCTCAGGCACACTCAGGACGGGAGATTGGACTGGTGCAATCTGTTGGTTTCCTTAGCTAGGAAACTGTTTTTGAATTGGCTCTATATGAATGAATTGGATTGTTTTATAAATAATTATGATTACAATGAATTGAATTCCAATTGGCTTGAATTGGACTTTATTATTTAAGTGCCTTGAGATGACATTTGTTGTATTTGGCGCTATATAAATAAACTGAATTGAATATTCTCACCAAAAAAATCTTAAATCGACTTTATTAGGCAGGTCCAAGGCAGCTGAGTGTTGATGGAGTCTGAGTACAGCATCACAAACATTACTTCTTTGTATTCACACATGTTGCTTCATCTCTCCTGACTTTTTGACCTGTAACTTTCCCTTTTACAACCTTCCCATTTTTCTGTTCTTGCTCCAGATTTTAGAGCCAGCTGACTGGAAGGAGGCAACATCTCGGCTCTCTGTTGCTTCCTGTCAGGTGCAGCGGATCATTAAAGTACTCTTTTAGGTAACTCCATCCACTTCCTCCGCTTGATTCATCGATCATTTAAGGCATGTTTTACAAAGCCACCATGTATTCAATAAGCAGCTCAGTGATAGTTTCTCTTTATGTAAAATAAAATGCTGAATGAGCTGCTGCATTCACAAAACTTCTGGCTGTAAACTGTAAGCTGTAAGATGTAAACTGTAAGCTGTAAGCTGTAAATTGTAAACTGTAAACTGTAAGCTGTAAATTTTAAGCTGTAAACTGTCAACTGTCAACTGTCAACTGTAAGCTGTAAACTGTAAGCTGTAAACTGTAAACTGTAAGCTGTAAGCTGTAAACTGTAAACTGTAAAGTGTAAAATGTAAGCTGTAAACTGTAAACTGTGAGCTGTAAATTGTAAACTGTAAGCTTTAAACTTTCAACTGTAAGCTGTAAACTGTAAGCTGTAAACTGTAAACTCTAAACTGTAAGATGTAAACTGTAAGCTGTAAAATGTAAACTGTCAACTGTAAACTGTAAGCTGTAAACTGTAAACTAAACTGTAAACTGTAAGATGTAAACTGTAAACTGTACTGTAAACTAAACTATAAACTGTAAGATGTAAACTGTAAATTGTAAGATGTAAACTGTAAACTGTGAGCTTTAAACTGTAAACTGTAAGATGTAAACTGTAAACTGTAAGATGTAAACTGTAAACTGTAAGCTGTAAACTGTAAACTGTAAACTGTAATCTGTAAACTGTAAGATGTAAACTGTAAACTGTAAACTGTAAGCTGTAAACTGTAAACCGTAAATTGTAAACTAAACTGTAAAATGTAAACTGTAAATGTAAACTGTAAGCTGTAAGCTGTAAGCTGTAAACTGTACTGTAAACTATAAACTGTAAACTGTAAACTAAACTGTACGCTGTAAACTGTAAACTGTAAGCTGTAAAGTCTACTGTAAGCTGTAAACTGTAAATTGTAAGATGTAAACCGTAAGCTGTAAACTGTAAACTGTAAACTAAACTGTAAAATGTAAACTGTAAGATGTAAGCTGTAAACTGTACTGTAAACTGTAAACTGTAAACTGTAAGCTGTAAGCTGTAAGCTGTACGCTGTAAACTGTAAACTAAACTGTAAACTGTAAACTGTAAACTGTAAGCTGTAAACTGTAAACTGTAAGCTGTAAGCTGTAAACTGTAAACTGTAAACTGTATGCTGTAAACTGCAAACTGTAAGATGTAAACTGTAAGCTGTAAAATGTAAACTGTCAACTGTAAACTGTAAGCTGTAAACTGTAAGCTGTAAACTGTACTGTAAACTAAACTGTAAGCTGTAAACTGTAAACTGTAAGCTGTAAACTGTACTGTAAACGAAACGGTAAGCTGTAAACTGTAAACTGTAAGCTGTAAACTGTAAGCTGTAAACTGTACTGTAAACTAAACTGTAAGCTGTAAACTGTAAACTGTAAACTGTAAGATGTAAACTGTAAACTGTGAGCTGAAAACTGCAAGCTGTAAGATTTAAACTGTAAGCTGTAAGCTGTAAGCTGTAAGCTGTAAGCTGTAAGCTGTAAACTGTAAACTGTAAACTGTAAACTGTAAGCTGTAAACTGTAAACTAAACTGTAAGCTGTAAACTATAAACTGTAAACTGTGAACTGTAAACTGTAAGCTGTAAACTGTAAGCTGTAAACTGTAAACTCTAAACTGTAAGCTGTAAGCTGTAAGCTGTAAACTGTAAACTGCAAACTGTAAACTGTAAACTGTGAGCTGTAAACTGTAAACTGTAAACTATACTGTAAACTGTAAACTGTAAACTGTGAGCTGTAAACTGTAAACTATACTGTGAACTGTAAGAAGTAAAATGTAAACTGTAAACTAAACTGTAAGCTGTAAGCTGTAAGCTGTAAGATGTAAACTGTAAGCTGTAAACTGTAAACTGTAAACTGTAAGCTGTTGGCTGTAAACTGTAAACTGTAAGCTGTAAACTGTACTGTAAACTGTAAAAAGTAAGATGTAAACTGTAAACTGTAAGCAGTAAACTGTAAACTAAACTGTAAGCTGTAAACTTTAAACTAAACTGCAAGCTGTAAACTGTAAACTGTAAACTGTAAACTGTAAGCTGTAAACTGTAAGCTGTAAGCTGTAAGCTTTAAACTGTAAACTGTAAACTGTAAGCTGTAAACTGTAAACTGTAAGCTGTAAACTGTAAACTGTAAACTGTAAGCTGTAAACTGTAAACTGTAAACTGTAAGCTGTAAACTGTAAACTGTAAGCTGTAAACTGTAAACTGTAAACTGTAAGCTGTAAACTGTACTGTAAACTGTAAAAAGTAAGATGTAAACTGTAAACTGTAAGCAGTAAACTGTAAACTAAACTGTAAGCTGTAAACTTTAAACTAAACTGCAAGCTGTAAACTGTAAACTGTAAACTGTAAACTGTAAGCTGTAAACTGTAAGCTGTAAGCTGTAAGCTGTAAACTGTAAACTGTAAACTGTAAGCTGTAAACTGTAAACTGTAAGCTGTAAACTGTAAGCTGTAAGCTGTAAGCTGTAAGCTGTAAGCTGTAAACTGTAAACTGTAAGCTCTAAGCTGCAAACTGTAAACTAAACTGTAAACTGTAAGCTGTAAACTGTAAACTGTAAGCTGTAAACTGTAAACTGTAAACTGTAAGCTGTAAGCTGTAAGATGTAAACTGTAAACTGTAAGCTCTAAGCTGTAAACTGTAAACTAAACTGTAAGCTGTAAACTGTAAGCTGTAAACTGTAAACTGTAAACTGTAAACTGTAAGCTGTAAGCTGTAAGCTGTAAACTGTAAACTGTAAACTGTAAGCTCTAAGCTGTAAACTGTAAGGTTTAAACTGTAAACTGTAAGTTGTAAACTGTAAGCTGTAAGATTTAAACTGTAAGCTGTAAACTGTAAACTTTAAGTTGTAAACTGTAAGCTGTAAGATTTAAACTCTAAACTGTAAACTGTAAACTGCAAGCTGTAAACTGTAAGCTGTAAACTGTAAACTGTAAACTGTAAACTGTAAACTGTAAACTAAACTGTAAGCTGTAAACTGTAAACTGTAAACTGTAAGCTGTAAACTGTAAACTGTAAGGTTTAAACTGTAAACTGTAAGTTGTAAACTGTAAGCTGTAAGATTTAAACTGTAAGATGTAAACTGTAAACTTTAAGTTGTAAACTGTAAGCTGTAAGATTTAAACTCTAAACTGTAAACTGTAAACTGCAAGCTCTAAACTGTAAACTGTAAGCTGTAAACTGTAAACTAAACTGTAAGCTGTAAACTGTAAACTGTAAGCTGTAAACTGTAAGGTTTAAACTGTAAACTGTAAGTTGTAAACTGTAAGCTGTAAGATTTAAACTGTAAGCTGTAAACTGTAAATTTTAAGTTGTAAACTGTAAGCTGTAAGATTTAAACTGTAAACTGTAAACTGTAAGATGTAAGATTTAAACTCTAAACTGTAAACTGTAAGCTGTAAGATGTAAACTGTAAACTGTAAACTGTAAGCTGTAAACTGTACTGTAAACTGTAAACAGTAAGATGTAAACTGTAAACTGTAAGCAGTAAACTGTAAACTAAACTGTAAGCTGTAAACTGTAAACTAAACTGCAAGCTGTAAACTGTAAACTGTAAGCTGTAAACTGTAAACTGTAAGCTGTAAACTGTAAGCTGTAAGATTTAAACTGTAAGCTGTAAACTGTAAACTTTAAGTTGTAAACTGTAAGCTGTAAGATTTAAACTCTAAACTGTAAACTGTAAACTGCAAGCTGTAAACTGTAAACTGTAAACTGTAAGCTGTAAACTGTAAACTAAACTGTAAGCTGTAAACTGTAAACTGTAAGCTGTAAACTGTAAGGTTTAAACTGTAAACTGTAAGTTGTAAACCGTAAGCTGTAAGATTTAAACTGTAAGCTGTAAACTGTAAATTTTAAGTTGTAAACTGTAAGCTGTAAGATTTAAACTGTAAACTGTAAACTGTAAGATGTAAGATTTAAACTCTAAACTGTAAACTGTAAGCTGTAAGATGTAAACTGTAAACTGTAAACTGTAAGCTGTAAGCTGTAAACTGTACTGTAAACTGTAAACAGTAAGATGTAAACTGTAAACTGTAAGCAGTAAACTGTAAACTAAACTGTAAACTAAACTGCAAGCTGTAAACTGTAAACTGTAAGCTGTAAACTGTAAACTGTAAGCTGTAAACTGTAAACAAAACTCTAAGCTGTAAACTGTAAACTGTAAGCTGTAAACTGTAAACTGTAAACTGTAAACTTTAAGTTGTAAACTGTAAGCTGTAAGATTTAAACTCTAAACTGTAAACTGTAAACTGCAAGCTCTAAACTGTAAACTGTAAGCTGTAAACTGTAAACTAAACTGTAAGCTGTAAACTGTAAACTGTAAGCTGTAAACTGTAAGGTTTAAACTGTAAACTGTAAGTTGTAAACTGTAAGCTGTAAGATTTAAACTGTAAGCTGTAAACTGTAAATTTTAAGTTGTAAACTGTAAGCTGTAAGATTTAAACTGTAAACTGTAAACTGTAAGATGTAAGATTTAAACTCTAAACTGTAAACTGTAAGCTGTAAGATGTAAACTGTAAACTGTAAACTGTAAGCTGTAAACTGTACTGTAAACTGTAAACAGTAAGATGTAAACTGTAAACTGTAAGCAGTAAACTGTAAACTAAACTGTAAGCTGTAAACTGTAAACTAAACTGCAAGCTGTAAACTGTAAACTGTAAGCTGTAAACTGTAAACTGTAAGCTGTAAACTGTAAACAAAACTCTAAGCTGTAAACTGTAAACTGTAAGCTGTAAACTGTAAACTGTAAACTGTAAACTTTAAACTCTAAGCTGTAAACTGTAAGCTGTAAGCTGTAAGCTGTAAACTGTAAACTGTAAGCTCTAAGCTGTAAACTGTAAACTGTAAACTAAACTGTAAGCTGTAAACTGTAAGCTGTAAACTGTAAACTGTAAACTGTAAGCGGTAAGATTTAAACTGTAAGCTCTAAGCTGTAAACTGTAAGGTTTAAACTGTAAACTGTAAGTTGTAAACTGTAAGCTGTAAGATTTAAACTGTAAACTGTAAACTGTAAACTGTAAGTTGTAAACTGTAAGCTGTAAGCTGTAAGCTGTAAACTGTAAACTGTAAACTGTAATCTGTAAACCGTAAACTAAACTGCAAGCTGTAAACTGTAAACTGTAAACTGTAAACTGTAAGCTGTAAGCTGTAAACTGTAAACTGTAAACTGTAAACTGTAAGCTGGAAGCTGTAAACTGTAAACTGTAAGGTTTAAACTGTAAACTGTAAGTTGTAATCTGTAAGTTGTAAGATTTAAACTCTAAACTGTAAACTGTAAGCTGTAAGCTGTAAGCTGTAAACTGTAAGCTGTAAACTGTAAACTAAACTGTAAGCGGTAAACTGTAAACTGTAAACTGTAAGCTGTAAACTGTAAACTGTAAGGTTTAAACTGTAAACTGTAAGTTGTAAACTGTAAGCTGTAAGATTTAAACTGTAAGCTGTAAACTGTAAACTTTAAGTTGTAAACTGTAAGCTGTAAGATTTAAACTCTAAACTGTAAACTGTAAACTGTAAGATGTAAGATTTAAACTCTAAACTGTAAACTAAACTGTAAGCTGTAAACGGTAAACTCTAAGATTTAAACTGTAATCAATCAATCAATCAATCAATCAATCAATCAATCAATCAAATTTAATTTATATAGCCCTTTACAATCACCAACTGGTACTCAAAGTGCTTTACAACAGGATAAAAAACAACAATACGTAAAACAAAACATAAAACACGATGCAAAAATGGTAGAAGTGCTAAAAGTGCTAAAAGTGATGCAGGGCATTAAAAGCCTTCCACAAGTGCAATAAAAATTAATTGAATAAAATTTGTATAAAATTAAGATAATTAGAGCAGAAAGAATGAGCATAGTGGCCCTAATCAGAGTTGGAACGCCAGTCTAAAAAGGTGGGTCTTAAGCTTCGATTTAAAAAGGCCGAGATCAGTGATGGTGCGGATATCAGGGGGCAGTTTGTTCCACAGTCTAGGAGCAGCAATGGCAAAGGAACGATCACCCCACTGCTTAGATCTCGACCTTGGGACCTCTAAAAGAAGCTGACCTGAAGAGCGCAGGGCTCTACCACAGTTGCGAAAAGTTAAAATGTCTGACAGATAAGAAGGTGCCAAGCCATTAGTGGCGTAAAAAACAAACAACAGGAGTTTAAAATCGATTCTGAATCGTACCGTAAGCCAATGAAGAGACGATAGCACAGGAGTAAGGTGTTCGCGCCTAGAAGTGTTTGTTAAAAATCGGGCAGCAGCGTTCTGCACAAGTTGAAGACGTGAGAGAGAGGTCTGACTGAGGCCAACATAGAGAGCATTACAGTAATCCAGTCTGGAGCTGATAAAAGCGTGGATTGCCTTTTCAAGGTCCTGCCGACTGAGGAAGGGCTTCACTTTGGCCAACAGGCGGAGCTGGAAGAAGCTTGTGCTGACGACTGAGCTGATCTGTTTGTTAAACTTCAGCCCACCATCAAATGTAACACCAAGATTTTTCACATGAGATTTAAAATGCGGGGCCAGAGAACCAGAATTTAAAGTAAAAGCATTTAACATCACTGAAGTCCCAAATAAAATACATTCAGTCTTGTCATCATTCAGGAGTAAAAAGTTCTGTGCAAGCCACTGCTTTATGTCCGAGATGCAGTCCAGAAGCTTGGAGAAAGCAGTGTCATCATTTGTTCGCACTGGCAAGTATAACTGAAGGTCGTCGGCATAAAAGTGGAAGGACAGGTCGTGTTTTTCGATTATTGATCCCAGGGGTAGCAAATATAAAGAAAATAGAATAGGGCCGAGAATAGAGCCCTGTGGTACCCCACAGGACAAGGGTGAGTCTGAGGAACAGAGGTCACCAATCATAACAGCAAAACTCCTGCCTGCCAGATATGACCTAAACCATTGGAGAGCGGTGCCACGGATGCCTACATACTGGTCAAGGCGGGATACAAGGACTGCATGGTCTACTGTATCAAAAGCAGCTGTGAGATCCAGCAGCACCAGCACAGCAGGGTTCCCAGCGTCAACAGACAGCGCAATATCATTGTGCACCTTTAACAGCCCAGATTCTGTGCTATGTCGGGATCTAAAACCAGACTGAAATTTCTCGAGAACAGAATTGCTCTCAAGAAATGCCTGTAGTTGAATAAAAACTACTTTTTCTAAAACCTTAGAAAGAAAAGGCAAGTGGGAGACAGGTCTAAAATTTGAGAGCACAGAGGGGTCAAGATGAGGTTTTTTCAGGAGGGGCCTAACCATGGCGTGTTTGAAGGCAGCTGGAACAGACCCAGAGCTAAGACAGGTATTAATTAAGACTAGGAGACTTGACCCAACAGAACTAAAAACCTCCTTTAAAAGCTTAGCTGGAATTATGTCTAAGGGGCAGTTCGTGGGTTTCATGCTACTAACCACCTTAGTGAAAGCCGACAGCAAGACGGTGTCGAACCGCTCAAAAACAGCAGTCTGAGCCAGAGGAGCACACTTAACAACAGGGGACATATCCAGGTTCCTGATATTCTGCCTGACAGATGCCACCTTATCGGTGAAAAGGGAGACAAACTCTTCACAGGTTGAAGTGGAGGCATCGGACAGGACAGTGGGGCGTGGATTAACAACAGAGTCAATAGTGTTAAATAGCAGTCTTGGTTGATGGGAGCTATTGGCTATAACAGAGGACAAGTAGTTGGATTTGGCCTCTTTTAGAGCTCTCTGGTAAGAAGCCAAACTGTCCCTTAACCAGCCCAAGGATACATGCAGTTTATCCTTTTTCCAACGCCGTTCAGCCTGTCTGCATTGTCGTCTGAGCAAACGGGTGTGGCCATTCAACCAGGGATCTGACCTGGTGTTGGATCGTTTTTGCCGGAAAGGGGCAACAGAGTCAAGAATCGCAGAACAGGTGGAGTTAAAAGTGGAGAGTAGGGAGTCAGGGCAAAGGGGAGTAGGCAGCACCCTGTCATCAAGCAGCTGAGAGTCCCTGAAGGCAGCAGCAAACTCATCAGCCGTTGTTGGAGAAAAGGTACGGCATCTGCGAGCTGGGGGAACAGGCTTATTGGCTGGTAGGGGGGCAGCAAAATCAAAGACAACAGGGAGGTGATCTGAGATAGCAGTGACGACTATTTCTCTGAGGGAAACTGAAAGCCCACGGGAGATGACAAGGTCAAGAGTGTGCCCAAGGTCATGTGTTGGTGCATTGACAGATTGTGTAAGATCAAAGGACTCCAAAAGGCCTTTAAATCTGTTGGCCAATTGATTGTCAGCACAACAAACGTGAATATTAAAGTCACCACAGATCAAGAGTTTATCAAACTTTGGGATAAAATCGGACAAAAATTCAGAGAACTCTTGAAGAAAGTCCTTATTAAATCCAGGTGGGCGATACACTGTGGCACACAGCACAGGACAAGTGACGTTGATCACGAACAGCTGCAGCTCGAAGCTGAGGTAATTGCTAGCGGTTATCAACCGGCATCTGAAGCTCTCCTTGAATATAGCAGCCAGACCGCCCCCCCCGACCGGTAGCCCGCGGGGTGCTGAAGAAGGAGCAGCCGGGAGGGAGGAGCTCCGAAAAGGCGCTGTTATCACCTGGTTTCAACCAGGTCTCTGTCAGCAGGAGGAAATGCAGGTGGCGTGATGTAAAAAAGTCATTCAGTATAAATGTCTTATTTGCGAGGGATCTGGTATTTATGAGTGCCGTGTGAACCAATCGTCGGCCAGTCAGATGGGAGAAGCGACTGAGCAGGCGGAGATTCCCCGGCACACAGCCCCGCTGGGAGCTCCGCACCAGCCGACAACACGGAAAGACCACCCCGGTGTCATGGAGAAACGGCCGGAGCCACCGGTACCTGTACTCCGTGGATCCCTGCAAGTCGTAGCCATTGTAGCCTGTGGAGGATCCAGCTGGTGGACGGCGTGGATCGTGGAGGGGGGACGTCAGATACCTTTTCAGTTTAACGAGGACTCCTCCTCGCTTTCCGCGTTTTCTGCGGCGATTTTTAGGAGGTAGCCAGCAAGGAAGACGCCGTATATACGGTGGTAAAGACTCCAGGAAAGGCGGAGGCCTCTTTGAGTGTCCGTAAGAGCCACAAACTGGCAGTTTATCAAGCGACTTACGAATATAAAGAAGTGTCAGGCGATCATACACCTGGATCGGTGATACACTCCGTGTAACAGACAGCAAAAACAAGAAAAACAGTAATATGCTTAGCAGAGAGAGACGGCCAGCCAAACACAGGGGCGCCATCTTTTCCTTCTGTAAGCTGTAAACTGTAAGCTGTAAGATTTAAACTGTAAGCTGTAAGCTGTAAACTGTAAACTGTAAACTGTAAACTGTAAGCTGTAAACTGTAAACTGTAAGCTGTAAACTGTAAATTGTAAGATGTAAACTGTAAACTGTGAGCTTTAAACTGTAAACTGAAAACTGTAAACTAAACTGTAAAATGTAAACTGTAAGCTGTAAGCTGTAAGCTGTAAACTGTAAACTAAACTGTAAGCTGTAAACTGTAAACTGTAAAATGTAAACTGTAAGCTGTAAAATGTAAACTGTCAACTGTCAACTGTCAACTGTAAGCTGTAAACTGTAAGCTGTAAAATGTACTGTAAACTAAACTGTAAGCTGTAAGCTGTAAACTGTAAACTGTAAACTGTACTGTAAACTAAACTGTAAGCTGTAAGCTGTAAACTGTAAACTGTAAGATGTAAACTGTAAACTGTAAACTGTGATCTGTAAACTGTAAACTGTAAGCTGTAAGATGTAAACTGTAAACTCTAAACTGTAAGCTGTAAACTGTAAGCTGTAAGATTTAAACTGTAAGCTGTAAACTGTAAGCTGTAAGATTTAAGCTGTAAGCTGTAAACTGTAAACTAAACTGTAAGCTGTAAACTATAAACTGTAAGCTGTAAACTGTAAGCTGTAAACTGTAAACTGTAAACTATACTGTAAGCTGTAAACTGTAAGCTGTAATATTTAAACTGTAAGCTGTAAACGGTAAACTCTAAGATTTAAACTGTAAGCTGTAAACTATAAACTGTAAGCTGTAAACTGTAAGCTGTAAACTGTAAACTGTAAACTATACTGTAAGCTGTAAACTGTAAGCTGTAATATTTAAACTGTAAGCTGTAAACGGTAAACTCTAAGATTTAAACTGTAAGCTGTAAACTGTAAACTGTAAGATTTAAACTGTAAACTGTAAGCTGTAAACTGTAAACTGTAAACTAAACTCTAAGCTGTAAACTATAAACTTTAAGCTGTAAACTGTAAGCTGTAAACTGTACTGTAAACTAAACTGTAAGCTGTAAACTGTAAACTGTAAACTGTAAGATGTAAACTGTAAACTGTGAGCTGAAAACTGTAAGCTGTAATATTTAAACTGTAAGCTGTAAGCTGTAAGCTGTAAACTGTAAACTGTAAGCTGTGAACTGTAAGCTGTAAACTGTAAACTAAACTGTAAGCTGTAAACTATAAACTGTAGGCTGTGAACTGTAAACTGTAAGCTGTAAACTGTAAGCTGTAAACAGTAAACTCTAAACTGTAAACTGTAAACTGTAAGCTGTAAAATGTAAACTAAACTATAAGCTGTAAACTGTAAACTGTAAGCTGTAAACTGTAAACTGTAAACTGTAAGCTGTAAACTATAAACTGTAAGCTGTAAACTGTAAGCTGTAAACTGTAAACTGTAAGCTGTAAACTGTAAACTGTAAGATTTAAACTGTAAGCTGTAAGCTGTAAACTAAACTGTAAGCTGTAAACTATAAACTGTAAGCTGTAAACTGTAAGATGTAAACTGTAAACTGTAAATTATCCTGTAAACTGTAAGATGTAAACTGTAAACTGTAAACTGTAAGCTGTAAACTGTAAACTGTAAACTGTAAACTAAACTGTAAGCTGTAAGATGTAAGATGTAAACTGTAAACTGTAAACTGTAAGCTGTAAACTGTAAACTGTACTGTAAACTGTAAAAAGTAAGATGTAAACTGTAAACTGTAAGCTGTAAGCTGTAAACTGTAAGCTGTAAACTGTAAACTGTAAACTAAACTGTAAGCTGTAAACTGTAAACTGTAAACTGTAAGCTGTAAAATGTAAACTAAAACATAAGCTGTAAACTGTAAACTGTAAGCTGTAAACTGTAAACTGTAAGCTGTAAACTATAAACTGTAAGCTGTAAACTGTAAGCTGTAAACTGTAAACTGTAAGCTGTAAGTTGTAAGCTTTAAGCTGTAAACTGTAAAGTAAACTGTAAGCTGTAAACTGTAAACTGTAAGCTGTAAACTGTAAACTGTAAACTGTAATCTGTAAGCTGTAAGCTGTAAACTGTAAACTAAACTGTAAGCTGTAAGCTGTAAACTGTAAACTGTAAACTGTTTTATTTTGTCATTTCCTGTTTTATTTTGAAAGATTAACTACCCTCTCTTTTCAGGTCACTTGCTCTTCCTCTCGTGCTCCAGTCTGATTGTCGTATGAATGATTCCACCTGTTCCCCATCACCCCGGTGTGCTTAAGAGTCTGCGTGTCCGCCTGTGTGAGTGTGTTGTATCTGTCCGACCGTAGTGCATCACTCTCGCCTTTGTCCAAGCCTGATCCTTTGCCACGTTTCTCAAGTTACCTGTTGGTATTTATCCTTGATAAGAGAGTTTTTTGTTTTCATGTTAAAATTTGATAATTAAATCCTCCCCAGCCTCCAGCCTCCACAGCCTCCACAGCCTCCACAGCCTCCACGGCCTCTCCAACGCCTCCCCGGCCTCCAGCATCTCCAACGCCTCCCCGGCCTCCAGCCTCTCCACGGCCTCCGGCCTCTCCACGGCCTCCGGCCTCTTCACGGCCTCCGGCCTCTCCAACGCTTCCCCGGCCTCCGGCCTCTCCCCGGCCTCCAGCCTCTCCATGGCCTCCAGCCTCTCCACGGCCTCCGGTCTCTCCAACGCCTCCCTGGCCTCCAGCCTCCAGCCTCTCCAACGCCTCCAGCCTCTCCAACACCTCCCCGGCCTCCAGCCTCTCCAACGCCTCCACGGCCTCCGGTCTCTCCAACGCCTCCCTGGCCTCCAGCCTCCAGCCTCTCCAACGCCTCCAGCCTCTCCAACACCTCCCCGGCCTCCAGCCTCTCCAACGCCTCCACGGGCTCCATCCTCTCCCCGGCCTCCAGCCTCTCCATGGCCTCCAGCCTCTCCACGGCCTCCGGTCTCTCCAACGCCTCCCTGGCCTCCAGCCTCCAGCCTCTCCAACGCCTCCAGCCTCTCCAACGCCTCCCCGGCCTCCAGCCTCTCCAACACCTCCACGGCCTCCGGCCTCTCCAACACCTCCACGGCCTCCAGCCTCTCCAACACCTCCCCGGCCTCCAGCCTCTCCACGCCCTCCGGCCTCTCCCCGGCCTCCAGCCTCTCCATGGCCTCCGGCCTTCATCTTTCCTCCTCTCCAGCCTCCAGCCTCCATCTTTCCTCCCCTCCAGCCTCCATCTTTACTCCCCTCCAGCCTCCATCCTCCAGCCTCCATCTTTCCTCCCCTCAAGCCTCCAGCCTTCAACTTTCCTCCCCTCCAGCCTCCAGCCTCCATCTTTCCTCCCCTCCAGCCTCCAGCCTCCATCTTTCCTCCCCTCCAGCCTCCAGCCTCCATCTTTCCTCCCCTCCAGCCTCCATCTTTCCTCCCCTCCAGCCTCCAGCCTCCATCTTTCCTCCCCTCCAGCCTCCAGCCTCCATCTTTCCTCCCCTCCAGCCTCTAGCCTCCATCTTTCCTCCCCTCCAGCCTCCAGCCTCCATCTTTCCTCCCCTCCAGCCTCCAGCCTTCATCTTTCCTCCCCTCCAGCCTCCATCTTTCCTCCCCTCCAGCCTCCACAGCCTCCAGCCTTCAGACCCTCCAGCCTCCATCTTTCCTCCCCTCCAGCCTCTAGCCTCCATCTTTCCTCCCCTCCAGCCTCTAGCCTCCATCTTTCCTCCCCTCCAGCCTCTAACCTCCATTTTTCCTCCCCTCCAGCCTCCATCTTTCCTCCCCTCCAGCCTCCAGCCTCCATCTTTCCTCCCCTCCAGCCTCCATCTTTCCTCCCCTCCAGCTTCCAGCCTCCATCTTTCCTCCCCTCCAGCCTCCAGCCTCCATCTTTCCTCCCCTCCAGCCTCCATCTTTCCTCCCCTCCAGCCTCCAGCCTCCATCTTTCCTCCCCTCCAGCCTCCACAGCCTCCATCTTTCCTCCCCTCCAGCCTCCATCTTTCCTCGCCTCCAGCCTCCATCTTTCCTCCCCTCCAGCCTCCAGCCTCCATCTTTCCTCCCCTCCAGCCTCCATCTTTCCTCCCCTCCAGCCTCCAGCCTTCAACTTTCCTCCCCTCCAGCCTCCAGCCTCCATCTTTCCTCCCCTCCAGCCTCCATCTTTCCTCCCCTCCAGCTTCCAGCCTCCATCTTTCCTCCCCTCCAGCCTCCATCTTTCCTCCCCTCCAGCCTTCAACTTTCCTCCCCTCCAGCCTCCACCTCCATCTTTCCTCCCCTCCAGCCTCCAGCCTCCATCTTTCCTCCCCTCCAGCCTCTAGCCTCCATCTTTCCTCCCCTCCAGCCTCTAACCTCCATTTTTCCTCCCCTCCAGCCTCCATCTTTCCTCCCCTCCAGCTTCCAGCCTCCATCTTTCCTCCCCTCCAGCCTCCATCTTTCCTCCCCTCCAGCCTTCAACTTTCCTCCCCTCCAGCCTCCACCTCCATCTTTCCTCCCCTCCAGTCTCCAGCCTCCATCTTTCCTCCCCTCCAGCCTCCAGCCTCCATCTTTCCTCCCCTCCAGCCTCCATCTTTCCTCCCCTCCAGCCTTCAACTTTCCTCCCCTCCAGCCTCCACCTCCATCTTTCCTCCCCTCCAGCCTCCAGCCTCCATCTTTCCTCCCCTCCAGCCTCCAGCCTCCAGTCTCCAGCCTCCATCTTTCCTCCCCTCCAGCCTCTAGCCTCCATCTTTCCTCCCCTCCAGCCTCCAGCCTCCATCTTTCCTCCCCTCCAGCCTCCAGCCTCCATCTTTCCTCCCCTCCAGCCTCCAGCCTTCATCTTTCCTCCCCTCCAGCCTCCATCTTTCCTCCCCTCCAGCCTCCATCTTTCCTCCCCTCCAGCCTCTAGCCTCCATCTTTCCTCCCCTCCAGCCTCCATCTTTCCTCCCCTCCAGCCTCTAGCCTCCATCTTTCCTCCCCTCCAGCCTCCATCTTTCCTCCCCTCCAGCTTCCAGCCTCCATCTTTCCTCCCCTCCAGCCTCCAGCCTCCATCTTTCCTCCCCTCCAGCCTCCATCTTTCCTCCCCTCTAGCCTCCATCTTTCCTCCCCTCCAGCCTCCAGCCTCCATCTTTCCTCCCCTCCAGCCTCCAGCCTCCATCTTTCCTCCCCTCCAGCCTCCGCCTCCATCTTTCCTCCCCTCCAGCCTCCAGCCTCCATCTTTCCTCCCCTCCAGCCTCCAGCCTCCATCTTTCCTCCCCTCCAGCCTCCAGCCTCCATCTTTCCTCCCCTCCAGCCTCCAGCCTCCATCTTTCCTCCCCTCCAGCTTCCATCTTTCCTCCCCTCCAGCCTTCATCTTTCCTCCCCTCCAGCCTTCATCTTTCCTCCCCTCCAGCTTCCATCTTTCCTCCCCTCCAGCCTCCAGCCTCCATCTTTCCTCCCCTCCAGCCTCCATCTTTCCTCCCCTCCAGCCTCCACCTCCATCTTTCCTCCCCTCCAGCCTCCATCTTTCCTCCCCTCCAGCCTCCATCCTCCATCTTTCCTCCCCTCCATCCTCCAGCCTCCATCTTTCCTCCCCTCCAGCCTCTAGCCTCCATCTTTCCTCCCCTCCAGCCTCCATCTTTCCTCCCCTCCAGCCTCCATCTTTCCTCCCCTCCAGCCTCTAGCCTCCATCTTTCCTCCCCTCCAGCCTCCATCTTTCCTCCCCTCCAGCCTCCATCTTTCCTCCCCTCCACCCTCCAGCCTCCATCTTTCCTCCCCTCCAGCCTCCAGCCTCCATCTTTCCTCCCCTCCAGCCTCCATCTTTCCTCCCCTCCAGCCTCCAGCCTCCATCTTTCCTCCCCTCCAGCCTTCATCTTTCCTCCCCTCCAGCCTCCATCTTTCCTCCCCTCCAGCCTCTAGCCTCCATCTTTCCTCCCCTCCAGCCTCCAGCCTTCATCTTTCCTCCCCTCCAGCCTCCATCTTTCCTCCCCTCCAGCCTCTAGCCTCCATCTTTCCTCCCCTCCAGCCTCCAGCCTCCATCTTTCCTCCCCTCCAGCCTCCAGCCTTCATCTTTCCTCCCCTCCAGCCTCCATCTTTCCTCCCCTCCAGCCTTCATCTTTCCTCCCCTCCAGCCTCCATCTTTCCTCCCCTCCAGCCTCCATCTTTCCTCCCCTCCAGCCTCCACCTCCATCTTTCCTCCCCTCCAGCCTCCATCTTTCCTCCCCTCCAGCCTCCATCTTTCCTCCCCTCCAGCCTCCATCTTTCCTCCCCTCCAGCCTCCATCTTTCCTCCCCTCCAGCCTCCACCTCCATCTTTCCTCCCCTCCAGCCTCTAGCCTCCATCTTTCCTCCCCTCCAGCCTCCGCCTCCATCTTTCCTCCCCTCCAGCCTCCATCTTTCCTCCCCTCCAGCCTCCAGCCTTCATCTTTCCTCCCCTCCAGCCTCCATCTTTCCTCCCCTCCAGCCTTCATCTTTCCTCCCCTCCAGCCTCTAGCCTCCATCTTTCCTCCCCTCCAGCCTCCATCTTTCCTCCCCTCCAGCCTCCACCTCCATCTTTCCTCCCCTCCAGCCTCTAGCCTCCATCTTTCCTCCCCTCCAGCCTCCGCCTCCATCTTTCCTCCCCTCCAGCCTCTAGCCTCCATCTTTCCTCCCCTCCAGCCTCTAGCCTTCATCTTTCCTCCCCTCCAGCCTCCAGCCTCCATCTTTCCTCCCCTCCAGCCTCCAGCCTCCATCTTTCCTCCCCTCCAGCCTCCATCTTTCCTCCCCTCCAGCCTCCAGCCTCCATCTTTCCTCCCCTCCAGCCTCCATCTTTCCTCCCCTCCAGCCTCCATCTTTCCTCCCCTCCAGCCTCCATCTTTCCTCCCCTCCACCCTCCAGCCTCCATCTTTCCTCCCCTCCAGCCTCCAGCCTCCATCTTTCCTCCCCTCCATCCTCCATCTTTCCTCCCCTCCATCCTCCATCTTTCCTCCCCTCCAGCCTCCATCTTTCCTCCCCTCCAGCCTCCATCTTTCCTCCCCTCCACCCTCCAGCCTCCATCTTTCCTCCCCTCCACCCTCCAGCCTCCATCTTTCCTCCCCTCCAGCCTCTAGCCTCCATCTTTCCTCCCCTCCAGCCTCCATCTTTCCTCCCCTCCAGCCTCCATCTTTCCTCCCCTCCACCCTCCAGCCTCCATCTTTCCTCCCCTCCAGCCTCCATCTTTCCTCCCCTCCACCCTCCAGCCTCCATCTTTCCTCCCCTCCAGCCTCCAGCCTCCATCTTTCCTCCCCTCCAGCCTCCAGCCTCCATCTTTCCTCCCCTCCAGCCTCCAGCCTCCATCTTTCCTCCCCTCCAGCTTCCATCTTTCCTCCCCTCCAGCCTTCATCTTTCCTCCCCTCCAGCTTCCATCTTTCCTCCCCTCCAGCCTTCATCTTTCCTCCCCTCCAGCTTCCATCTTTCCTCCCCTCCAGCCTCCATCTTTCCTCCCCTCCAGCCTCCACCTCCATCTTTCCTCCCCTCCAGCCTCCATCTTTCCTCCCCTCCAGCCTCCAGCCTCCAGCCTCCATCTTTCCTCCCCTCCATCCTCCAGCCTCCATCTTTCCTCCCCTCCAGCCTCTAGCCTCCATCTTTCCTCCCCTCCAGCCTCCATCTTTCCTCCCCTCCAGCCTCCATCTTTCCTCCCCTCCAGCCTCTAGCCTCCATCTTTCCTCCCCTCCAGCCTCCATCTTTCCTCCCCTCCAGCCTCCATCTTTCCTCCCCTCCACCCTCCAGCCTCCATCTTTCCTCCCCTCCAGCCTCCAGCCTCCATCTTTCCTCCCCTCCAGCCTCCATCTTTCCTCCCCTCCAGCCTCCAGCCTCCATCTTTCCTCCCCTCCAGCCTTCATCTTTCCTCCCCTCCAGCCTCCATCTTTCCTCCCCTCCAGCCTCTAGCCTCCATCTTTCCTCCCCTCCAGCCTCCAGCCTTCATCTTTCCTCCCCTCCAGCCTCCATCTTTCCTCCCCTCCAGCCTCTAGCCTCCATCTTTCCTCCCCTCCAGCCTCCAGCCTCCATCTTTCCTCCCCTCCAGCCTCCATCTTTCCTCCCCTCCAGCCTCCAGCCTCCATCTTTCCTCCCCTCCAGCCTTCATCTTTCCTCCCCTCCAGCCTCCATCTTTCCTCCCCTCCAGCCTCTAGCCTCCATCTTTCCTCCCCTCCAGCCTCCAGCCTTCATCTTTCCTCCCCTCCAGCCTCCATCTTTCCTCCCCTCCAGCCTCTAGCCTCCATCTTTCCTCCCCTCCAGCCTCTAGCCTCCATCTTTCCTCCCCTCCAGCCTCCAGCCTTCATCTTTCCTCCCCTCCAGCCTCCATCTTTCCTCCCCTCCAGCCTTCATCTTTCCTCCCCTCCAGCCTCCATCTTTCCTCCCCTCCAGCCTCCATCTTTCCTCCCCTCCAGCCTCCACCTCCATCTTTCCTCCCCTCCAGCCTCCATCTTTCCTCCCCTCCAGCCTCCATCTTTCCTCCCCTCCAGCCTCCATCTTTCCTCCCCTCCAGCCTCCATCTTTCCTCCCCTCCAGCCTCCACCTCCATCTTTCCTCCCCTCCAGCCTCTAGCCTCCATCTTTCCTCCCCTCCAGCCTCCGCCTCCATCTTTCCTCCCCTCCAGCCTCCATCTTTCCTCCCCTCCAGCCTCCAGCCTTCATCTTTCCTCCCCTCCAGCCTCCATCTTTCCTCCCCTCCACCCTCCAGCCTCCATCTTTCCTCCCCTCCAGCCTCCAGCCTCCATCTTTCCTCCCCTCCAGCCTTCATCTTTCCTCCCCTCCAGCCTCTAGCCTCCATCTTTCCTCCCCTCCAGCCTCCATCTTTCCTCCCCTCCAGCCTCCACCTCCATCTTTCCTCCCCTCCAGCCTCTAGCCTCCATCTTTCCTCCCCTCCAGCCTCCGCCTCCATCTTTCCTCCCCTCCAGCCTCTAGCCTCCATCTTTCCTCCCCTCCAGCCTCTAGCCTTCATCTTTCCTCCCCTCCAGCCTCCAGCCTCCATCTTTCCTCCCCTCCAGCCTCCAGCCTTCATCTTTCCTCCCCTCCAGCCTCCATCTTTCCTCCCCTCCAGCCTCCATCTTTCCTCCCCTCCAGCCTCCAGCCTCCATCTTTCCTCCCCTCCAGCCTCCATCTTTCCTCCCCTCCAGCCTCCATCTTTCCTCCCCTCCACCCTCCAGCCTCCATCTTTCCTCCCCTCCAGCCTCCATCTTTCCTCCCCTCCATCCTCCAGCCTCCATCTTTCCTCCCCTCCAGCCTCTAGCCTCCATCTTTCCTCCCCTCCAGCCTCCATCTTTCCTCCCCTCCAGCCTCCATCTTTCCTCCCCTCCAGCCTCCAGCCTCCATCTTTCCTCCCCTCCAGCCTCCAGCCTCCATCTTTCCTCCCCTCCAGCCTCCAGCCTCCATCTTTCCTCCCCTCCAGCCTCCATCTTTCCTCCCCTCCAGCCTCCATCTTTCCTCCCCTCCACCCTCCAGCCTCCATCTTTCCTCCCCTCCAGCCTCCAGCCTCCATCTTTCCTCCCCTCCAGCCTCCATCTTTCCTCCCCTCCAGCCTCCATCTTTCCTCCCCTCCAGCCTCCATCTTTCCTCCCCTCCACCCTCCAGCCTTCATCTTTCCTCCCCTCCAGCCTCTAGCCTCCATCTTTCCTCCCCTCCACCCTCCAGCCTTCATCTTTCCTCCCCTCCACCCTCCAGCCTCCATCTTTCCTCCCCTCCAGCCTCCACCTCCATCTTTCCTCCCCTCCAGCCTCTAGCCTCCATCTTTCCTCCCCTCCAGCCTCCGCCTCCATCTTTCCTCCCCTCCAGCCTCTAGCCTCCATCTTTCCTCCCCTCCAGCCTCCAGCCTCCATCTTTCCTCCCCTCCAGCCTCCACCTCCATCTTTCCTCCCCTCCAGCCTCCATCTTTCCTCCCCTCCACCCTCCAGCCTTCATCTTTCCTCCCCTCCAGCCTCTAGCCTCCATCTTTCCTCCCCTCCAGCCTCCACCTCCATCTTTCCTCCCCTCCACCTCCATCTTTCCTCCCCTCCAGCCTCCACCTCCATCTTTCCTCCCCTCCAGCCTCCAGCCTCCATCTTTCCTCCCCTCCACCCTCCAGCCTCCATCTTTCCTCCCCTCCAGCCTCCATCTTTCCTCCCCTCCAGCCTCCAGCCTCCATCTTTCCTCCCCCCCAGCCTCCATCTTTCCTCCCCTCCACCCTCCAGCCTCCATCTTTCCTCCCCCCCAGCCTCCATCTTTCCTCCCCTCCAGCCTCCATCTTTCCTCCCCTCCAGCTTCCAGCCTCCATCTTTCCTCCCCTCCAGCCTCCATCTTTCCTCCCCTCCAGCCTCCATCTTTCCTCCCCTCCAGCTTCCAGCCTCCATCTTTCCTCCCCTCCACCCTCCAGCCTCCATCTTTCCTCCCCTCCAGCCTCCATCTTTCCTCCCCTCCAGCCTCCATCTTTCCTCCCCTCCAGCCTCCACAGCCTCCATCTTTCCTCCCCTCCAGCCTCCATCTTTCCTCCCCTCCAGCCTCCAGCCTCCATCTTTCCTCCCCTCCACCCTCCAGCCTCCATCTTTCCTCCCCTCCACCCTCCAGCCTCCATCTTTCCTCCCCTCCAGCCTCCAGCCTCCATCTTTCCTCCCCTCCAGCCTCCATCTTTCCTCCCCTCCAGCCTCCATCTTTCCTCCCCTCCAGCCTCCAGCCTCCATCTTTCCTCCCCTCCAGCCTCCAGCCTCCATCTTTCCTCCCCTCCAGCCTCCATCTTTCCTCCCCTCCAGCCTCCATCTTTCCTCCCCTCCAGCCTCCATCTTTCCTCCCCTCCACCCTCCAGCCTCCATCTTTCCTCCCCTCCAGCCTCCAGCCTCCATCTTTCCTCCCCTCCAGCCTCCATCTTTCCTCCCCTCCAGCCTCCATCTTTCCTCCCCTCCAGCCTCCATCTTTCCTCCCCTCCACCCTCCAGCCTTCATCTTTCCTCCCCTCCAGCCTCCATCTTTCCTCCCCTCCAGCCTCCATCTTTCCTCCCCTCCACCCTCCAGCCTCCATCTTTCCTCCCCTCCAGCCTCCAGCCTTCATCTTTCCTCCCCTCCACCCTCCAGCCTCCATCTTTCCTCCCCTCCAGCCTCCACCTCCATCTTTCCTCCCCTCCAGCCTCTAGCCTCCATCTTTCCTCCCCTCCAGCCTCCGCCTCCATCTTTCCTCCCCTCCAGCCTCCAGCCTCCATCTTTCCTCCCCTCCAGCCTCCACCTCCATCTTTCCTCCCCTCCAGCCTCCATCTTTCCTCCCCTCCAGCCTCCAGCCTCCATCTTTCCTCCCCTCCAGCCTCCAGCCTCCATCTTTCCTCCCCTCCACCCTCCAGCCTCCATCTTTCCTCCCCTCCAGCCTCCATCTTTCCTCCCCTCCAGCCTCCAGCCTCCATCTTTCCTCCCCCCCAGCCTTCATCTTTCCTCCCCTCCACCCTCCAGCCTCCATCTTTCCTCCCCCCCAGCCTCCATCTTTCCTCCCCTCCAGCCTCCATCTTTCCTCCCCTCCAGCTTCCAGCCTCCATCTTTCCTCCCCTCCAGCCTCCATCTTTCCTCCCCTCCAGCTTCCAGCCTCCATCTTTCCTCCCCTCCAGCCTCCAGCCTCCATCTTTCCTCCCCTCCAGCCTCCATCTTTCCTCCCCTCCAGCCTCCAGCCTCCATCTTTCCTCCCCTCCAGCCTCCACAGCCTCCATCTTTCCTCCCCTCCAGCCTCCATCTTTCCTCGCCTCCAGCCTCCATCTTTCCTCCCCTCCAGCCTCCAGCCTCCATCTTTCCTCCCCTCCAGCCTCCATCTTTCCTCCCCTCCAGCTTCCAGCCTCCATCTTTCCTCCCCTCCAGCCTTCATCTTTCCTCCCCTCCAGCCTCCACCTCCATCTTTCCTCCCCTCCAGCCTCCATCTTTCCTCCCCTCCAGCCTCCACCTCCATCTTTCCTCCCCTCCACCTCCATCTTTCCTCCCCTCCAGCCTCCACCTCCATCTTTCCTCCCCTCCAGCCTCCAGCCTCCATCTTTCCTCCCCTCCAGCTTCCAGCCTCCATCTTTCCTCCCCTCCAGCCTTCATCTTTCCTCCCCTCCAGCCTCCAGCCTTCAGACCCTCCAGCCTCCATCTTTCCTCCCCTCCATCCTCCAGCCTCCATCTTTCCTCCCCTCTGGCCTCCAGCCTCCCTGGCCTCCCCGTCCTGAGGAAGCAGGGTGCTGTAGGGTGCTCACACACTCTCCTGGGCAGTTATCACACAGCAGCTCCTCCCTCTGCAAACACATCCAGATAACCCGTTAGTGTTGGCCGGTGGCCGGGGTCAGAGTTCCAGTTTAAGGTGGGTCACTCTGCTTTCAGCTGAACTTCGAACTGAACTGGGACTGCAGCGTCAGATTCAGGCTCCCTGTGTGTGTCGTGCTGTCTCATCGCTGTCACTTGAACAGATTTATTCATATACTCTCATCCTGTTAAGTTCAGCCGTGCACATTTTGACTGTGATGCATGGCAGCGTTTGAACTCCTTCTTCCCACGATGCTTTGCTCCTTCTCCAGATGGGGAGACATGAAAACATTTGAAACTTCAAGCATAAAATTGAGCGATGGCCTCGTCGTCCATCGCCAAAATACATTTGTTTAAAATGCACCTCCTCTGAGAATCTGGCGAGCGCTTCACACAGAAACATCTGGAAAACGTGTTCTGCATTCGTTTCCTCTTTCCTCCCCTGAATCTCACACCAGCACACACATCTGCAGTGCTATCGCTGTGAGGACGCCGTGTCCCACCGAGCGCCGCTGAGCGGCTTCATGCCACCGCGGCGTCACGCCAGTCAGTGTCGGAAACACTAGGGAAGTGTAGAAGCAGCTGTGCCACTGTCACTCTGACTCTGACTCTGACTCTGATTCTGACTCTGATTCTGACTCTGATTCTGACTCTTACTCTGACTCTGACTCTTACTCTGATTCTGACTTTGACTGATTCTGATTCTGACTCTGACACTCTGACTCTGACTGATTCTGACTCTGATTCTGACTCTTACTCTGATTCTGACTTTGACTGATTCTGATTCTGACTCTGACACTCTGACTCTGACTGATTCTGACTCTGATTCTGACTCTTATTCTGACTCTGACTCTTACTCTGATTCTGACTTTGACTGATTCTGATTCTGACTTTGACTGACTCTGATTCTGACTCTGATTCAATTCAATTCATTTTTATTTATATAGCGCCAAATACAACAAATGTCTTCTCAAGGCACTTAGTAAGTCCAATTCAAGCCAATTGGAATTCAATTAATTAATAATAATCATAATTCATAAAATAATCCAATTCGTTCATATAGAGCCAATTCAAAAACAATTTCCTAGCTAAGAAAACCAACAGATTGCACTGAAAACTTTTTGTTTTTCGGTCCAATCTCCCGGCCTGAGCGTGCCTGAGGCTGATTCTGACTGACTCTGATTCTGACTCTGACTCTGACTGATTCTGACTTTGACTCTGACTCTGATTCTGACTCTGACACTCTGACTCTGACTGATTCTGACTCTGATTCTGACTTTGACTGACACTCTGACTGACTCTGACTGTCTGATTCTGACTCTTACTCTGATTCTGACTCTGACTGATTCTGACTTTGACACTGACTGATTCTGACTGACTCTGACTCTGACTGACTCTGACTGATTCTGACTCTGATTTTGACTCTGACTGACTGACTGATTCTGACTTTGACACTCTGACTCTGATTCTGACTGACTGACTCTGACCGATTTTGACTTTGAATCTGACACTCTGACTCTGACTGATTCTGACTCTGATTCTGACTTTGACTGACACTCTGACTGACTCTGACTGACTGATTCTGACTCTGATTCTTATTCTGACTTTGACTGACTCTGATTCTGACTTTGACTCTGACTCTGACTCTGATTCTGACTTTGACACTGACTGATTCTGACTGACTCTGACTCTTACTCTGACTGACTCTGACTGATTCTGACTCTGATTTTGACTCTGACTGACTGACTGATTCTGACTTTGACACTCTGACTCTGATTCTGACTGACTGACTCTGACCGATTTTGACTTTGAATCTGACACTCTGACTCTGACTGATTCTGACTCTTACTCTGACTCTTATTCTGACTGACTCTGACTGATTCTGACTTTGACTCTGACTCTGATTCTGACTTTGACACTGACTGATTCTGACTGACTCTGACTCTTACTCTGACTGACTCTGACTGATTCTGACTTTGACTCTGACTCTGATTCTGACTTTGACACTGACTGATTCTGACTGACTCTGATTTTGACTCTGACTGACTGACTGATTCTGACTTTGACAATCTGACTCTGATTCTGACTGACTGACTCTGACCGATTTTGACTTTGAATCTGACACTCTGACTCTGACTGATTCTGACTCTTACTCTGACTCTGACTCTTATTCTGACTGACTCTGACTGATTCTGACTTTGACTCTGACTTTGACTCTGATTCTGACTCTGACTCTGACACTCTGACTCTGACTGACTCTGACTGTCTGATTCTGACTTTGACTCTGACACTGACTGAAACTCTGATTCTGACTCTGACTCTGACTGACTGACTCTGACCGATTCTGACTTTGACTCTGATTCTGACTTTGACACTCTGACTGATTCTAACTGACTCTTACTCTGACTGATTCTGACTCTAACTGTAAACTGTGAGCTGTAAACTGTAAACTGTAAATTATCCTGTAAATTGTAAGATGTAAACTGTAAGATGTAAACTGTAAACTGTAAACTGTAAGCTGTAAACTCTAAGCTGTAAAATGTAAACTAAACTGTAAGCTGTAAACTGTAAGCTTTAAGCTGTAAACTGTAAGCTGTAAACTATAAACTGTAAACTGTAAGCTGTAAGCTGTAAACTGTAAACTGTAAACTGTTTTATTTTGTCATTTCCTGTTTTATTTTGAAAGATTAACTTCCCTCTCTTTTCAGGTCACTTGCTCTTCCTCTCGTGCTCCAGTCTGATTGTCGTATGAATGATTCCACCTGTTCCCCATCACCCCGGTGTGCTTAAGAGTCTGCGTGTCCGCCTGTGTGAGTGTGTTGTATCTGTCCGACCGTAGTGCATCACTCTCGCCTTTGTCCAAGCCTGATCCTTTGCCACGTTTCTCAAGTTACCTGTTGGTATTTATCCTTGATAAGAGAGTTTTTTGTTTTCATGTTAAAATTTGATAATTAAATCCTCCCCAGCCTCCAGCCTCCACAGCCTCCACAGCCTCCACGGCCTCCGGCCTCTCCAACGCCTCCCCGGCCTCCAGCCTTACTCTGACTGATTCTGACTCTGATTTTGACTCTGACTCTGACTGACTGACTGATTCTGACTTTGACACTCTGACTCTGACTCTGATTCTGACTTTGACTGTGTCTGATTCTGACTGACTGACTCTGATTCTGACTTTGAATCTGACACTCTGACTCTGACTGATTCTGACTCTTACTCTGACTCTGACTCTTATTCTGACTGAGTAATTCTGACTTTGACACTCTGACATTGATTCTGATTGATTCTGACTCTGACACTCTGACTCTGATTCTGACTCTGACACTCTAATTCTGACTCTGACTGATTCTGACTTTGACTGTGATTCTGACTGTCTAATTCTGACTCTGATTCTGACTCTGACACTCTGATTCTGACTGAGTGACTCTGATTCTGACTTTGAATCTGACACTCTGACTGACTGATTCTGACTCTTACTCTGACTCTGACTCTGACTCTTATTCTGACTGACTCTGATTCTGACTCTGAGTAATTTTGACTTTGACACTCTGACTCTGATTCTGACTGACTCTGACTGATTCTGACTTTGACACTCTGACTCTGATTCTGACTGATTCTGACTCTGACACTCTGACTCTGAATCTGACTCTGACACTCTGATTCTGACTCTGACTGATTCTGACTTTGACTGTGATTCTGACTGTCTAATTCTGACTCTGATTCTGACTCTGACACTCTGATTCTGACTGACTCTGACTCATATTCTGACTCTGACTGATTCTGACTCTGACTCCGATTCTGACTTTGACTCTGACTTTGACTTACTCTGACTGACTGTCTGATTCTGACTTTGACTCTGACTCTGATTCTGACTCTGACTCTGATACTCTGACTCTGACTCTGATTCTTACTCTTATTCTGACTTTGACTCTGACTGATTCTGACTCTGATTCTGACTCTTATTCTGACTGACTGATTCTGACTCTGATTCTGACTTTGACTGACTGACTCTGATTCTGACTCTTACTCTTACTCTGACTCTGATTCTGACTGACTGATTCTGAATGTGATTCTGACTCTTATTCTGACTCTTACTCTGATTCTGACCCTGACTCTGACTGACTGACTGACTTCGACTTTGACTCTGACACTCTGACTGATTCTGACTCTGATTCTGACTGACACTCTGAGTCTGACTCTGACTGACTGACTCTGACTATGACTCTTACTGATTCTGACTCTGATTCTGATTCTGACTTTTACTTTGACACTCTGACACTCTGACTCTGACTGACTCTGACTCTGATTCTGACTCTGACTCTGACACTATGACTCTGACTGATTCTGACTCTGATTCTGATTCTAACTTTTACTCTGACACTCTGACACTCTGACTCTGACTGATTCTGACTCTGATTCTGACTGACACTCTGAGTCTGACTCTGACTGAATGATTCTGACTCTGACTGATTCTGACTCTGATTCTGACTCTGATTCTTACTCTGATTCTGACTCCGACTCTGACTGATTCTGACTCTTATTCTGACTGATTCTGACTCTGATTCTGACTCTGATTCTTACTCTGATTCTGACTCCGACTGACTGATTCTGACTCTTATTCTGACTGATTCTGACACTGACTCTGATTCTGACTGACTCTGATTCTTACTTTGACAATCTGATTTTGACTGACTTTGACTCTGACTCTGATTCTGACTGACACTCTGACTCTGAGTCTGACTTTGACACTGATTCTGACCCTGATTCTGACTTTGACTGATTGATTCTGACTGACTCTGACACTATGAATCTGACTCTGAATCTGACTGATTCTGACTTTGACTCTGACTCCTATTCTGACTCTGACTGACTGATTCTGACGCTGACTCTGACTGACTCTGACTATGACTAACTGATTCTGACTTTGACTCTCTGACTTTGACTCTGACTTTGACTTTGACTCTCTGACTCTGACTGACTGATTCTGACTTTGACTCTCTGACTCTGACTGACTGATTCTGACTCTGACTGACTGATTCTGACTCTGACACTCTGACTCTGATTCTGACTGACTGTGAGTCTGACTTTGACTCTGATTCTGACTTTGACACTTTGACTCTGACTCTGATTCTGACTCTGATACTCTGACTCTGACTCTGACTCTGATTCTTACTCTTATTCTGACTTTGACTCTGACTGATTCTGACTCTGATTCTGACTCTTATTCTGACTGACTGATTCTGACTCTGATTCTGACTTTGACTGACTCTGACTCTGACTCTGATTCTGACTCTTACTCTTACTCTGACTCTGATTCTGACTGACTGATTCTGAATGTGATTCTGACTCTTATTCTGACTCTTACTCTGATTCTGACCCTGACTCTGACTGACTGACTGACTTTGACTTTGACTCTGACACTCTGACTGACTGATTCTGACTCTGATTCTGACTGACACTCTGAGTCTGACTCTGACTGACTGACTCTAACTCTGACTATGACTCTGACTGATTCTGACTCTGATTCTGATTCTGACTTTTACTATGACACTCTGACACTCTGACTCTGACTGACTCTGACTGTGATTCTGACTCTGACTCTGACACTATGACTCTGACTGATTCTGACTCTGATTCTGATTCTAACTTTTACTCTGACACTCTGACTCTGACTGATTCTGACTGACACTCTGAGTCTGACTCTGACTGAATGATTCTGACTCTGACTGATTCTGACTCTGATTCTGACTCTGATTCTGACTCTGATTCTGACTCTTATTCTGACTGATTCTGACACTGACTCTGATTCTGACTGACTCTGATTCTGACTTTGACTCTGATTCTTACTTTGACACTCTGATTTTGACTGACTTTGACTCTGACTCTGATTCTGACTGACACTCTGACTCTGATTCTGACTGACTCTGAGTCTGACTTTGACTCTGATTCTGACTTTGACACTCTGACTCTGACACTGATTCTGACCCTGATTCTGACTTTGACTCTGATTGATTCTGACTGACTCTGACACTATGAATCTGACTCTGAATCTGACTGATTCTGACTTTGACTCTGACTCTTATTCTGACTCTGATTCTGACTCTGACTGACTGATTCTGACGCTGACTCTGACTGACTCTGACTATGACTAACTGATTCTGACTTTGACTCTCTGACTCTGACTTTGACTTTGACTTTGACTCTCTGACTCTGACTGACTGATTCTGACTTTGACTCTCTGACTCTGACTGACTGATTCTGACTCTGACTGACTGATTCTGACTGATTCTGACTCTGACTCTGACTGAATGAGTCTTACACTGATTCTGACTCTGATTCTGACTGATTCTGACTCTGACTTTGACTCTGACTCTGATTCTGACTCTGACACTCTGACTCTGATTCTGACTGACTGTGAGTCTGACTTTGACTCTTATTCTGACTTTGACACTTTGACTCTGACTCTGATTCTGACTCTGACACTCTGACTCTGATTCTGACTGACTGTGAGTCTGACTTTGACTCTGATTCTGACTTTGACACTTTGACTCTGACTCTGATTCTGACTCTGATACTCTGACTCTGACTCTGACTCTGATTCTTACTCTTATTCTGACTTTGACTCTGACTGATTCTGACTCTGATTCTGACTCTTATTCTGACTGACTGATTCTGACTCTGATTCTGACTTTGACTGACTCTGACTCTGATTCTGACTCTTACTCTTACTCTGACTCTGATTCTGACTGACTGATTCTGAATGTGATTCTGACTCTTATTCTGACTCTTACTCTGATTCTGACCCTGACTCTGACTGACTGACTGACTTTGACTTTGACTCTGACACTCTGACTGACTGATTCTGACTCTGATTCTGACTGACACTCTGAGTCTGACTCTGACTGACTGACTCTAACTCTGACTATGACTCTGACTGATTCTGACTCTGATTCTGATTCTGACTTTTACTATGACACTCTGACACTCTGACTCTGACTGACTCTGACTGTGATTCTGACTCTGACTCTGACACTATGACTCTGACTGATTCTGACTCTGATTCTGATTCTAACTTTTACTCTGACACTCTGACTCTGACTGATTCTGACTGACACTCTGAGTCTGACTCTGACTGAATGATTCTGACTCTGACTGATTCTGACTCTGATTCTGACTCTGATTCTGACTCTGATTCTGACTCTGATTCTGACTCTGATTCTGACTCTTATTCTGACTGATTCTGACTCTGACTCCGATTCTGACTTTGACTCTGACTTTGACTTACTCTGACTGACTGTCTGATTCTGACTTTGACTCTGACTCTGATTCTGACTCTGACTCTGATACTCTGACTCTGACTCTGATTCTTACTCTTATTCTGACTTTGACTCTGACTGATTCTGACTCTGATTCTGACTCTTATTCTGACTGACTGATTCTGACTCTGATTCTGACTTTGACTGACTGACTCTGATTCTGACTCTTACTCTTACTCTGACTCTGATTCTGACTGACTGATTCTGAATGTGATTCTGACTCTTATTCTGACTCTTACTCTGATTCTGACCCTGACTCTGACTGACTGACTGACTTCGACTTTGACTCTGACACTCTGACTGATTCTGACTCTGATTCTGACTGACACTCTGAGTCTGACTCTGACTGACTGACTCTGACTATGACTCTTACTGATTCTGACTCTGATTCTGATTCTGACTTTTACTTTGACACTCTGACACTCTGACTCTGACTGACTCTGACTCTGATTCTGACTCTGACTCTGACACTATGACTCTGACTGATTCTGACTCTGATTCTGATTCTAACTTTTACTCTGACACTCTGACACTCTGACTCTGACTGATTCTGACTCTGATTCTGACTGACACTCTGAGTCTGACTCTGACTGAATGATTCTGACTCTGACTGATTCTGACTCTGATTCTGACTCTGATTCTTACTCTGATTCTGACTCCGACTCTGACTGATTCTGACTCTTATTCTGACTGATTCTGACTCTGATTCTGACTCTGATTCTTACTCTGATTCTGACTCCGACTGACTGATTCTGACTCTTATTCTGACTGATTCTGACACTGACTCTGATTCTGACTGACTCTGATTCTTACTTTGACAATCTGATTTTGACTGACTTTGACTCTGACTCTGATTCTGACTGACACTCTGACTCTGAGTCTGACTTTGACACTGATTCTGACCCTGATTCTGACTTTGACTGATTGATTCTGACTGACTCTGACACTATGAATCTGACTCTGAATCTGACTGATTCTGACTTTGACTCTGACTCCTATTCTGACTCTGACTGACTGATTCTGACGCTGACTCTGACTGACTCTGACTATGACTAACTGATTCTGACTTTGACTCTCTGACTTTGACTCTGACTTTGACTTTGACTCTCTGACTCTGACTGACTGATTCTGACTTTGACTCTCTGACTCTGACTGACTGATTCTGACTCTGACTGACTGATTCTGACTCTGACACTCTGACTCTGATTCTGACTGACTGTGAGTCTGACTTTGACTCTGATTCTGACTTTGACACTTTGACTCTGACTCTGATTCTGACTCTGATACTCTGACTCTGACTCTGACTCTGATTCTTACTCTTATTCTGACTTTGACTCTGACTGATTCTGACTCTGATTCTGACTCTTATTCTGACTGACTGATTCTGACTCTGATTCTGACTTTGACTGACTCTGACTCTGACTCTGATTCTGACTCTTACTCTTACTCTGACTCTGATTCTGACTGACTGATTCTGAATGTGATTCTGACTCTTATTCTGACTCTTACTCTGATTCTGACCCTGACTCTGACTGACTGACTGACTTTGACTTTGACTCTGACACTCTGACTGACTGATTCTGACTCTGATTCTGACTGACACTCTGAGTCTGACTCTGACTGACTGACTCTAACTCTGACTATGACTCTGACTGATTCTGACTCTGATTCTGATTCTGACTTTTACTATGACACTCTGACACTCTGACTCTGACTGACTCTGACTGTGATTCTGACTCTGACTCTGACACTATGACTCTGACTGATTCTGACTCTGATTCTGATTCTAACTTTTACTCTGACACTCTGACTCTGACTGATTCTGACTGACACTCTGAGTCTGACTCTGACTGAATGATTCTGACTCTGACTGATTCTGACTCTGATTCTGACTCTGATTCTGACTCTGATTCTGACTCTTATTCTGACTGATTCTGACACTGACTCTGATTCTGACTGACTCTGATTCTGACTTTGACTCTGATTCTTACTTTGACACTCTGATTTTGACTGACTTTGACTCTGACTCTGATTCTGACTGACACTCTGACTCTGATTCTGACTGACTCTGAGTCTGACTTTGACTCTGATTCTGACTTTGACACTCTGACTCTGACACTGATTCTGACCCTGATTCTGACTTTGACTCTGATTGATTCTGACTGACTCTGACACTATGAATCTGACTCTGAATCTGACTGATTCTGACTTTGACTCTGACTCTTATTCTGACTCTGATTCTGACTCTGACTGACTGATTCTGACGCTGACTCTGACTGACTCTGACTATGACTAACTGATTCTGACTTTGACTCTCTGACTCTGACTTTGACTTTGACTTTGACTCTCTGACTCTGACTGACTGATTCTGACTTTGACTCTCTGACTCTGACTGACTGATTCTGACTCTGACTGACTGATTCTGACTGATTCTGACTCTGACTCTGACTGAATGAGTCTTACACTGATTCTGACTCTGATTCTGACTGATTCTGACTCTGACTTTGACTCTGACTCTGATTCTGACTCTGACACTCTGACTCTGATTCTGACTGACTGTGAGTCTGACTTTGACTCTTATTCTGACTTTGACACTTTGACTCTGACTCTGATTCTGACTCTGACACTCTGACTCTGATTCTGACTGACTGTGAGTCTGACTTTGACTCTGATTCTGACTTTGACACTTTGACTCTGACTCTGATTCTGACTCTGATACTCTGACTCTGACTCTGACTCTGATTCTTACTCTTATTCTGACTTTGACTCTGACTGATTCTGACTCTGATTCTGACTCTTATTCTGACTGACTGATTCTGACTCTGATTCTGACTTTGACTGACTCTGACTCTGATTCTGACTCTTACTCTTACTCTGACTCTGATTCTGACTGACTGATTCTGAATGTGATTCTGACTCTTATTCTGACTCTTACTCTGATTCTGACCCTGACTCTGACTGACTGACTGACTTTGACTTTGACTCTGACACTCTGACTGACTGATTCTGACTCTGATTCTGACTGACACTCTGAGTCTGACTCTGACTGACTGACTCTAACTCTGACTATGACTCTGACTGATTCTGACTCTGATTCTGATTCTGACTTTTACTATGACACTCTGACACTCTGACTCTGACTGACTCTGACTGTGATTCTGACTCTGACTCTGACACTATGACTCTGACTGATTCTGACTCTGATTCTGATTCTAACTTTTACTCTGACACTCTGACTCTGACTGATTCTGACTGACACTCTGAGTCTGACTCTGACTGAATGATTCTGACTCTGACTGATTCTGACTCTGATTCTGACTCTGATTCTGACTCTGATTCTGACTCTGATTCTGACTCTGATTCTGACTCTTATTCTGACTGATTCTGACACTGACTCTGATTCTGACTGACTCTGAGTCTGACTTTGACTCTGATTCTTACTTTGACACTCTGATTTTGACTGACTTTGACTCTGACTCTGATTCTGACTGACACTCTGACTCTGATTCTGACTGACTCTGAGTCTGACTTTGACTCTGATTCTGACTTTGACACTCTGACTCTGACACTGATTCTGACCCTGATTCTGACTTTGACTCTGATTGATTCTGACTGACTCTGACACTATGAATCTGACTCTGAATCTGACTGATTCTGACTTTGACTCTGACTCTTATTCTGACTCTGATTCTGACTCTGACTGACTGATTCTGACGCTGACTCTGACTGACTCTGACTATGACTAACTGATTCTGACTTTGACTCTCTGACTCTGACTTTGACTCTGACTTTGACTTTGACTCTCTGACTGACTGATTCTGACTTTGACTCTCTGACTCTGACTGACTGATTCTGACTCTGACTGACTGATTCTGACTGATTCTGACTCTGACTCTGACTGAATGACTCTTACACTGATTCTGACTCTGACTTTGACTCTGACTCTGATTCTGACTCTGACACTCTGACTCTGATTCTGACTGACTGTGAGTCTGACTTTGACTCTGATTCTGACTTTGATACTCTGACTCTGATTCTGACTCTGATTCTGACTCTGATTCTGACTTTGACTCTGATTCTGACTGACTCTGACACTATGAATATGACTCTGAATCTGACTGATTCTGACTTTGACTCTGAAACTCTGACTCTGACTCTGACTCTGATTCTGACTCTGACTGATTCTGATGCTGACTCTGACTCTGACTGACTATGACTAACTGACTTTGACTTTGACTCTCTGACTCTGACTCTAACTCTGACTGACTGACTGATTCTGACTCTGACTCTGACTGATTCTGACTTTGACTTTGACTCTCTGACTCTGATTCTGACTCTCACTTTGACTTTGACTCTGAAACTCTGACTCTGACTGATTCTGACTCTGACTGACTGATTCTGACTGATTCTGACTGACTCTGACTGAATGACTCTTACACTGATTCTGAGTCTGATTCTGACTGATTCTGACTCTGACTTTGACTCTGACTCTGATTCTGACTCTGACTCTGATTCTGACTGACTGTGAGTCTGACTTTGACTCTGATTCTGACTTTGACACTTTGACTCTGACTCTGATTCTGACTCTGACACTCTGACTCTGATTCTGACTGACTCTGAGTCTGACTTTGACTCTGACTCTGATTCTGACTCTGATACTCTGACTCTGACTCTGACTCTGATTCTTACTCTTATTCTGACTTTGACTCTGACTCTGATTCTGACTCTGATACTCTGACTCTGACTCTGACTCTGATTCTTACTCTTATTCTGACTTTGACTCTGACTGATTCTGACTCTGATTCTGACTCTTATTCTGACTGACTGATTCTGACTCTGATTCTGACTTTGACTGACTCTGACTCTGATTCTGACTCTTACTCTTACTCTTACTCTGACTCTGATTCTGACTGACTGATTCTGAATGTGATTCTGACTCTTATTCTGACTCTTACTCTGATTCTGACCCTGACTCTGACTGACTGACTGACTTTGACTTTGACTCTGACACTCTGACTGACTGATTCTGACTCTGATTCTGACTGACACTCTGAGTCTGACTCTGACTGACTGACTCTGACTCTGACTATGACTCTGACTGATTCTGACTCTGATTCTGATTCTGACTTTTACTCTGACACTCTGACACTCTGACACTCTGACTCTGATTCTGACTCTGACTCTGACACTATGACTCTGACTGATTCTGATTCTGATTCTAACTTTTACTCTGACACTCTGACACTCTGACTCTGACTGATTCTGACTCTGATTCTGACTGACACTCTGAGTCTGACTCTGACTGAATGATTCTGACTCTGACTGATTCTGACTCTGATTCTGACTCTGATTCTGACTCTGATTCTTACTCTGATTCTGACTCCGACTCTGACTGATTCTGACTCTTATTCTGACTGATTCTGACTCTGATTCTGACTCTGATTCTTACTCTGATTCTGACTCCGACTGACTGATTCTGACTCTTATTCTGACTGATTCTGACACTGACTCTGATTCTGACTGACTCTGAGTCTGACTTTGACTCTGATTCTTACTTTGACACTCTGATTTTGACTGACTTTGACTCTGACTCTGATTCTGACTGACACTCTGACTCTGATTCTGACTGACTCTGAGTCTGACTTTGACTCTGATTCTGACTTTGACACTCTGACTCTGACACTGATTCTGACCCTGATTCTGACTTTGACTCTGATTGATTCTGACTGACTCTGACACTATGAATCTGACTCTGAATCTGACTGATTCTGACTTTGACTCTGACTCTTATTCTGACTCTGATTCTGACTCTGACTGACTGATTCTGACGCTGACTCTGACTGACTCTGACTATGACTAACTGATTCTGACTTTGACTCTCTGACTCTGACTTTGACTCTGACTTTGACTTTGACTCTCTGACTCTGACTGACTGATTCTGACTTTGACTCTCTGACTCTGACTGACTGATTCTGACTCTGACTGACTGATTCTGACTGATTCTGACTCTGACTTTGACTCTGACTCTGACTCTGACTCTGACTCTGACTCTGATTCTGACTCTGACACTCTGACTCTGATTCTGACTGACTGTGAGTCTGACTTTGACTCTTATTCTGACTTTGACACTTTGACTCTGACTCTGATTCTGACTCTGACACTCTGACTCTGATTCTGACTGACTCTGAGTCTGACTTTGACTCTGATTCTGACTTTGACACTGATTCTGACTCTGATTCTGACTTTGACTCTGATTCTGACTGACTCTGACACTATGAATATGACTCTGAATCTGACTGATTCTGACTTTGACTCTGACTCTGACTCTTACTCTGACTTTGACTCTGAAACTCTGACTCTGACTCTGACTCTGATTCTGACTGATTCTGACGCTGACTCTGACTGACTCTGACTGACTATGACTAACTGACTTTGACTTTGACTCTCTGACTCTGACTCTAACTCTGACTGACTGACTGATTCTGACTCTGACTCTGACTGACTCTCACTTTGACTTTGACTCTGAAACTCTGACTCTGACTGATTCTGACTCTGACTGACTGATTCTGATTCTGACTCTGACTCTGACTGAATGACTCTGACTCTTATTCTGACTTTGACTGACTCTTATTCTTACTCTGACACTGACTCTTATTCTTACTCTGACTTTGACTCTGATTCTGACTTTGACTCTGACTCTGATTCTGACTTATTCTGACTCTCGGACTCTGACTCTGACACTCTGACTCTGATTCTTATTCTGACTCTTTGACTCTGATTCTGTCTCTGATTCTGACTCTGACTCTTATTCTGATCCTGACTCTGACTTTGACACTCTGATTCTAATTCTGACTCTCTGACTCTGATTCTGACTTTGACCCTGACACTCTGACTCTGACTCTGACACTCTGACTCTGACTCTGACTGACTGACACTGATTCTGACTGATTCTGACTTTGATTCTGACTCTGACTCTTATTCTGATTCTGAGTTTGATTCTGAGTTTGATTCTGACCCTTATTCTGACTCTGACCCTGTTAGCTCCTCCTCCCCCTTCCCTTTATCGAGCCTCTACTCATTCAGGCTGCTATTGAAAACAAGAATTTTTGTTCTTAATTGTTTGCCTGGTTAAATAAAGGTAAATAATAATTCTAATTCTGACTCTGACACTCTGACTCTGACTCTGACTCTGACTCTGACTTTGACTCTCTGACTCTGACTCTGATTCTGACTCTGACTCTGATTCTGACTCTGATTCTGACTCTGATACTGACTCTGGTTCTGACTCTGATTCTGACTCTGATTCTGACTGACTCTGACTCTTATTCTGACACTCTGACTCTGATTCTGACTCTCTGACTCTGACTCTGACTCTTATTCTGACACTCTGACTCTTATTCTGACACTCTGACTCTGATACTGATTCTGACTCTGACTCTAATTCTGACTCTGTTTCTGACTTTGACTCTGACTCTTATTCTGATCCTGACTCTGACTCTGACACTCTGACTCTGACTCTTATTCTGACTCTGACTCTCTGACTCTGATTCTGACTTTGACTCTGACACTCTGACTCTGACTCTGATTCTGATTCTGACACTCTGACTCTGATTCTGATTTTGACTCTCTGATTCTGATTCTGACTCTTTGAATCTGACTCTGACTCTAATTCTTATTCTGACTCTTATTCTGATCCTGACTCTGACACTCTGACTCTGATTCTGACACTCTGACTCTGATTCTGATTCTGACACTCTGACTCTGATACTAATTCTGACTCTGACTCTGACTCTGACTGATTCTGACTTTGACTCTGATTCTGACTTTGACTCTGACTCTTACTCTGACTCTTATTCTGACTCTGACTCTGATTCTGATTCTGACTCTTTGAATCTGACTCTGACTGATTCTGCCTTTGACTCTGATTCTGACTTTGACTCTGACTCTTACATTGACTCTTATTCTGACTCTGACTCTGATTCTGACACTCTGACTCTGATTCTGATTCTGACACTCTGACTCTGATACTAATTCTGACTCTGACTCTGACTCTGACTGACTCTGACTCTGACTGATTCTGACTTTGACTCTGATTCTGACTTTGACTCTGACTCTTACTCTGACTCTTATTCTGACTCTGACTCTGATTCTGATTCTGACTCTTTGAATCTGACTCTGACTGATTCTGCCTTTGACTCTGATTCTGACTTTGACTCTGACTCTTACATTGACTCTTATTCTGACTCTGACTCTGATTCTGATTCTGACTCTTTGAATCTGACTCTGACTCTAATTCTTATTCTGACTCTTATTCTGATCCTGACTCTGACACTCTGACTCTGATTCTGACTCTGACTCTGACTGACTCTGACTGACTATGACTAACTGATTCTGACTTTGACTCTGACTCTGATTCTGACTCTGACTCTGACTTTGACTTTGACTCTCTGACTCTGACTCTAACTCTGACTGACTGACTGATTCTGACTCTGACTCTGTCTGATTCTGACTTTGACTTTGACTCTCTGACTCTGATTCTGACTCTCACTTTGACTTTGACTCTGAAACTCTGACTCTGACTGATTCTGACTTTGACTCTGATTCTGACTTTGACTCTGACTCTTACTCTGACTCTTATTCTGACTCTGACTCTGATTCTGATTCTGACTCTTTGAATCTGACTCTGACTGATTCTGCCTTTGACTCTGATTCTGACTTTGACTCTGACTCTTACATTGACTCTTATTCTGACTCTGACTCTGATTCTGATTCTGACTCTTTGAATCTGACTCTGACTCTAATTCTTATTCTGACTCTTATTCTGATCCTGACTCTGACACTCTGACTCTGACTCTGATTCTGACTCTGACTCTGACTGACTCTGACTGACTATGACTAACTGATTCTGACTTTGACTCTGACTCTGATTCTGACTCTGACTCTGACTTTGACTTTGACTCTCTGACTCTGACTCTAACTCTGACTGACTGATTGATTCTGACTCTGACTCTGACTGATTTTGACTTTGACTATCTGACTCTGATTCTGACTCTCACTTTGACTTTGACTCTGAAACTCTGACTCTGACTGATTCTGACTGACTGACTGATTCTGATTCTGACTCTGACTCTGACTGAATGACTCTGACACTGATTCTGACTCTTATTCTGACTTTGACTGACTCTTATTCTTACTCTGACACTGACTCTTATTCTTACTCTGACTTTGACTCTGATTCTGACTTTGACTCTGACTCTGATTCTGACCTATTCTGACTCTCTGACTCTGACACTCTGACTCTGATTCTTATTCTGACTCTTTGACTCTGATTCTGTCTCTGATTCTGACTCTGACTCTTATTCTGATCCTGACTCTGACTTTGACACTCTGATTCTAATTCTGACTCTCTGACTCTGATTCTGACTTTGACCCTGACATTCTGACTCTGACTCTGACACTCTGACTCTGACTCTGACACTCCGACACTCTGACTCTGACTCTGACTGACTGACACTGATTCTGACTGATTCTGACTTTGATTCTGACTCTGACTCTTATTCTGATTCTGAGTTTGATTCTGACTCTGATTCTGACTTTGATTCTGACCCTGATTCTGACTCTGACCCTGTTAGCTCCTCCTCCCCCTTCCCTTTATCGAGCCTCTACTCGTTCAGGCTGCTATTGAAAATAAGAATTTTTGTTCTTAATTGTTTGCCTGGTTAAATAAAGGTAAATAATAATTCTAATTCTGACTCTGACTCTGACTCTGACACTCTGACTCTGACTCTGACTCTGAATTTGACTCTGACACTGACTGATTGATTCTGACTCTGACACTCTGACTCTGACTGAATGACACTGATTCTGACTTTGACTCTCTGACTCTGACTCTGATTCTGACTCTGACTCTGATTCTGACTCTGATTCTGACTCTGATACTGACTCTGGTTCTGACTCTGATTCTGACTCTGATTCTGACTGACTCTGACTCTTATTCTGACACTCTGACTCTCTGACTCTAACTCTGACTCTTATTCTGACACTGACTCTTATTCTGACACTCTGACTCTGATACTGATTCTGACTCTGACTCTAATTCTGACTCTCTTTCTGACTTTGACTCTGACTCTTATTCTGATCCTGACTCTGACTCTGACACTCCTACTCTGACTCTTATTCTGACTCTGACTCTCTGACTCTGATTCTGACTTTGACTCTGACACTCTGACTCTGATTCTGATTCTGACACTCTGACTCTGATTCTGATTTTGACTCTCTGATTCTGATTCTGACTCTTTGAATCTGACTCTGACTCTAATTCTTATTCTGACTCTTATTCTGATCCTGACTCTGACACTCTGACTCTGATTCTGACACTCTGACTCTGATACTAATTCTGACTCTGACTCTGACTATGACTCTGACTGACTCTGACTGACTGATTCTGACTTTGACTCTGATTCTGACTTTGACTCTGACTCTTACATTGACTCTTATTCCGACTCTGACTCTGATTCTGATTCTGACTCTTTGAATCTGACTCTGACTCTAATTCTTATTCTGACTCTTATTCTGATCCTGACTCTGACACTCTGACTCTGACTCTGATTCTGATTCTGATTCTGACTCTGACTCTGACTCTGACTGACTCTGACTGATTCTGACTTTGACTCTGATTCTGACTTTGACTCTGACTCTTACTCTGACTCTTATTCTGACTCTGACTCTGATTCTGATTCTGACTCTTTGAATCTGACTCTGACTCTAATTCTTATTCTGACTCTTATTCTGATCCTGACTCTGACACTCTGACTTTGATTCTGACTCTCTGACTCTGACTCTGACTCTGATTCTGACTCTCTGACTCTGACTCTGACTCTTATTCTGACACTTTGACTCTGATTCTGACTCTCTGACTCTGACTCTTATTCTGACACTGACTCTTATTCTGACACTCTGACTCTGATACTGATTCTGACTCTGACTCTGATTCTGACTCTGTTTCTGACTTTGACTCTGACATTCTGATTCTGACACTCTGACTCTGATTCTGATTTTGACTCTCTGACTCTGATTCTGACTCACTGACTGACACTGATTCTGACTGACAAAGCTCACACTGTGCCATACAACACTATGACAGCTATGACAGCTCGCGGTTTGTTTGGAACTATGGAGGCTTACATGAACCGCAGCCCCGGGACCGTCACCCTGAACTTTGTTGAACTCTAAGAAACTAAAGCCCTATTCGGACGGGACTAGTTCAATGGGGGGACGTATGGTAATGTTGGTTAACCAGACAAATTTATAAGAACTCTAAGAAACTAAGAAACTAAAATCAATATAAAGTAGGACAGTGTAATAGGAATGAAGGGAAGTATGCAGTTTTGAACAGGTGACTCTTGTGTTTGGGTTTGAAAAGAGAAAGAGAGTTATTATTTCTGATGTCCGGCTGAGAGCCGTGCTCAGAGGAGGGGGGCTCACTTTTATCAAATAATCTCATCTAGAAGAAGGTCATGAACTTATAATAATATATTTAACCAATCAGAAGAGTTCAGACTGCTGCGTGGGGGGAATCCTCCCAGTGGTGATTTATTCAGACGATGTTTTACTGTTTGTTATCCCTCCAAACGTGTCCTGAAATACAGGACTGGATCCCACTGCATCAGTTTAATGCAGTAGGACCTCAGACGCCCTGATATATGCTCCCAGGAACAGGAAGAAGGAGTTTTACACCTCAGGCGCCCTGATATATGCTCCCAGGAACAGGAAGAAGGAGTTTTACACCTCAGACGCCCTGATATATGCTCCCAGGAACAGGAAGAAGGAGTTTTACACCTCAGACGCCCTGATATATGCTCCCAGGAACAGGAAGAAGGAGTTTTACACCTCAGGCGCCCTGATATATGCTCCCAGGAACAGGAAGAAGGAGTTTTACACCTCAGACGCCCCGATATATGCTCCCAGGAACAGGAAGAAGGAGTTTTACACCTCAGACGCCCTGATATATGCTCCCAGGAACAGGAAGAAGGAGTTTTAGACCTCAGGCGCCCTGATATATGCTCCCAGGAACAGGAAGAAGGAGTTTTACACCTCAGACGCCCTGATATATGCTCCCAGGAACAGGAAGAAGGAGTTTTACACCTCAGACGCCCCGATATATGCTCCCAGGAACAGGAAGAAGGAGTTTTACACCTCAGACGCCCTGATATATGCTCCCAGGAACAGGAAGAAGGAGTTTTACACCTCAGAGGCCCTGATATACGCTCCCAGGAACAGGAAGAAGGAGTTTTACACCTCAGAGGCCCTGATATACGCTCCCAGGAACAGGAAGAAGGAGTTTTACACCTCAGACGCCCTGATATATGCTCCCAGGAACAGGAAGAAGGAGTTTTACACCTCAGACGCCCTGATATATGCTCCCAGGAACAGGAAGAAGGAGTTTTACACTTCACTGAGAGTCTGCTGGGTTCTGAGTGGGTTTACTGAGAGTCTGCTGGGTTCTGAGTGGGTTTATTGAGAGTCTGCTGGGTTCTGAGTGGGTTTATTGAGAGTCTGCTGGGTTCTGAGTGGGTTTGCTGGGTTCTGCTGGGTTCTGAGTGGGTTTACTCAGAGTCTGCTGGGTTCTGAGTGGGTTTACTGAGAGTCTGCTGGGTTCTGAGTGGGTTTATTGAGAGTCTGCTGGGTTCTGAGTGGGTTTGCTGGGTTCTGCTGGGTTCTGAGTGGGTTTACTGAGAGTCTGCTGGGTTCTGAGTGGGTTTACTGAGAGTCTGCTGGGTTCTGAGTGGGTTTATTGAGAGTCTGCTGGGTTCTGAGTGGGTTTACTGAGAGTCTGCTGGGTTCTGAGTGGGTTTGCTGGGTTCTGCTGGGTTCTGAGTGGGTTTACTCAGAGTCTGCTGGGTTCTGAGTGGGTTTACTGAGAGTCTGCTGGGTTCTGAGTGGGTTTACTGAGAGTCTGCTGGGTTCTGAGTGGGTTTGCTGAGAGTCTGCTGGGTTCTGAGTGGGTTTACTGAGAGTCTGCTGGGTTCTGAGTGGGTTTACTGAGAGTCTGCTGGGTTCTGAGTGGGTTTGCTGGGTTCTGCTGGGTTCTGAGTGGGTTTGCTGGGTTCTGCTGGGTTCTGAGTGGGTTTACTCAGAGTCTGCTGGGTTCTGAGTGGGTTTACTGAGAGTCTGCTGGGTTCTGAGTGGGTTTACTGAGAGTCTGCTGGGTTCTGAGTGGGTTTACTGAGAGTCTGCTGGGTTCTGAGTGGGTTTGCTGGGTTCTGCTGGGTTCTGAGTGGGTTTACTGAGAGTCTGCTGGGTTCTGAGTGGGTTTGCTGGGTTCTGCTGGGTTCTGAGTGGGTTTACTCAGAGTCTGCTGGGTTCTGAGTGGGTTTACTGAGAGTCTGCTGGGTTCTGAGTGGGTTTACTCAGAGTCTGCTGGGTTCTGAGTGGGTTTACTGAGAGTCTGCTGGGTTCTGAGTGGGTTTGCTGGGTTCTGCTGGGTTCTGAGTGGGTTTACTGAGAGTCTGCTGGGTTCTGAGTGGGTTTGCTGGGTTCTGCTGGGTTCTGAGTGGGTTTGCTGAGAGTCTGCTGGGTTCTGAGTGGGTTTACTCAGAGTCTGCTGGGTTCTGCTGGGTTCTGAGTGGGTTTACTCAGAGTCTGCTGGGTTCTGAGTGGGTTTACTGAGAGTCTGCTGGGTTTTGAGTGGGTTTACTCAGAGTCTGCTGGGTTCTGAGTGGGTTTACTCAGAGTCTGCTGGGTTCTGCTGGGTTCTGAGTGGGTTTACTGAGAGTCTGCTGGGTTCTGAGTGGGTTTACTCAGAGTCTGCTGGGTTCTGAGTGGGTTTACTCAGAGTCTGCTGGGTTCTGCTGGGTTCTGAGTGGGTTTGCTGGGTTCTGCTGGGTTCTGAGTGGGTTTGCTGGGTTCTGCTGGGTTCTGAGTGGGTTTACTCAGAGTCTGCTGGGTTCTGAGCTGATGCTGACTGACTGGCAGCCGGAGCCAGGTTCTGTGGGTCGAACAAAAAGTGAAGAAATCTCCCGAGCAGCAGAGGATGTTTCCTGAGGAGGAGGAGGCCGAAGGTGAAGCTGTTTATGCAGCTATAGATCAGCGCGCCGCAGCTCGCAGGGAAGCTGTCACGGCTCCAGATATCTGTTAGCAATCAGGGTCAGCGTGATTGACAGGCCGGGGCTCGGGCTGTCAGGATGAGTTAGGCGAGCGGAGCCGAGCGGCAGAGACGCCTTCCCGGGTCTCTGATTCATGGCGGAGGCTGATAACGTCACTGCGAGCTTGGCAGCGCTGCGCTCCACGCCGCTGATTTATTCCAGCTTTCACAACTCATAAACAAGATAAACGCCTGGCAAGCAGGTCGGGGGCCATGTGAGCTACAGCGAAGGGAATGTGGTGCGGAGACACGGCTCCATCCCCATCCTGACCCGAGGTTGTAGCCCGAGGGGGGTCCGGGGGGCCACAAAACCTGAGGAGGCTGCAGCCCGAGGGGGGCCACAAAGCCTGAGGAGGGTCCGGGGGGCCACAAAGCCTGAGGAGGCTGCAGCCCGAGGGGTCCCACAAAGCCTGAGGAGGGTCAGGGGTCCCACAAAGCCTGAGGAGGGTCAGGGGTCCCACAAAGCCTGAGGAGGGTCAGGGGTCCCACAAAGCCTGAGGAGGGTCAGGGGGGCCACAAAGTCTGAGGAGGCTGCAGCCCGAGGGGTCCCACAAAGCCTGAGGGGGGTCCCAAAAAGTCTGAGGAGGGTCAGGGGGGCCACAAAGCCTGAGGAGGGTCAGGGGTCCCACAAAGCCTGAGGAGGGTCAGGGGGGCCAAAAAGCCTGAGGAGGGTCAGGGGGGCCACAAAGTCTGAGGAGGCTGCAGCCCGAGGGGTCCCACAAAGCCTGAGGGGGGTCCCAAAAAGTCTGAGGAGGGTCAGGGGGGCCACAAAGCCTGAGGAGGGTCAGGGGTCCCACAAAGCCTGAGGAGGGTCAGGGGGGCCAAAAAGCCTGAGGAGGGTCCCAAAAAGCCTGAGGAGGGTCAGGGGGGCCACAAAGCCTGAGGAGGGTCAGGGGGACCACAAAGCCTGAGGAGGGTCAGGGGGGCCACAAAGCCTGAGGAGGGTCAGGGGGGCCACAAAGTCTGAGGAGGCTGGAGCCCGAGGGGTCCCACAAAGCCTGAGGAGGGTCAGGGGGGCCACAAAGCCTGAGGAGGGTCAGGGGGGCCACAAAGCCTGAGGAGGGTCAGGGGGACCACAAAGTCTGAGGAGGCTGGAGCCCGAGGGGTCCCACAAAGCCTGAGGAGGGTCAGGGGGGCCACAAAGTCTTCTGCCTCTTTCTGTGGGTCTTATTCTAGTTTCACTCATTTTCTGCTGACTTTGCACATCGTTGTCGGACCTTTGTGGTCATTTTGTCTTCTTTTCCCACTCTACGAACCTTTGGCAGATCGGGGCCGTTTTTTCCCGCATTCGGACATACAGGAACTCGGGACCAGGGCCCTCGGGAACTAGGGACCACGGCCCTCAGGAACTCTGGACCACGGCCCTCGGGAACTAGGGACCACGGCCCTCAGGAACTAGGGACCACGGCCCTCGGGAACTAGGGACCACGGCCCTCGGGAACTCGGGACCACGGCCCTCGGGAACTCGGGACCACAGCCCTCGGGAACTAGGGACCACGGCCCTCGGGAACTAGGGACCAGGCCCCTCGGGAACTAGGGACCACGGCCCTCGGGAACTAGGGACCACGGCCCTCGGGAACTAGGGACCAGGGCCCTCGGGAACTAGGGACCAGGGCGCTCGGGAACTAGGGACCACGGCCCTCGGGAACTCGGGACCACGGCCCTCGGGAACTAGGGACCAGGGCCCTTGGGAATTAGGGACCACGGCCCTCGGGAACTAGGGACCAGGCCCCTCGGGAACTAGGGACCACGGCCCTCGGGAACTAGGGACCAGGGCCCTCGGGAACTATGGAAGAGGGCCCTCGGGAACTAGGGACCACGGCCCTCGGGAACTCGGGACCACGGCCCTCGGGAACTAGGGACCACGTCCCTCGAGAACTAGGGACCAGGGCACTCGGGAACTAGGGACCACGGCCCTCGGGAACTAGGAACCACGGCCCTCGGGAACTAGGGACCACGGCCATCGGGAACTAGGGACCACGGCCCTCGGGAACTAGGGACCACGGCCCTTGGGAACTAGGGACCACGGCCCTCGGGAACTAGGGACCACGGCCCTCGGGAACTCGGAACTAGGGACCAGGGCCCCCGGGAACTAGGGACCAGGGCCCTCGGGAACTCGGGACCAGGGCCCTCGGGAACTAGGGACCACGGCCCTCGGGAACTCGGGACCACGGCCCTCGGGAACTATGGACCAGGGCCCTCGGGAACTAGGGACCAGGCCCTCGGGAACTAGGGACCACGGCCCTCGGGAACTCGGGACCACGGCCCTCGGGAACTCGGGACCACGGCCCTCGGGAACTATGGACCAGGGCCCTCGGGAACTAGGGACCACGGCCCTCGGGAACTAGGGACCACGGCCCTCGGGAACTAGGGACCAGGGCTCTCGGGAACTAGGGACCACGGCCCTCGGGAACTAGGAACCACGGCCCTCGGGAACTAGGGACCACGGCCATCGGGAACTAGGGACCACGGCCCTCGGGAACTAGGGACCACGGCCCTCGGGAACTAGGGACCACGGCCCTCGGGAACTAGGGACCACGGCCCTCGGGAACTCGGAACTAGGGACCAGGGCCCCCGGGAACTAGGGACCAGGGCCCTCGGGAACTCGGGACCAGGGCCCTCGGGAACTCGGGACCAGGGCCCTCGGGAACTAGGGACCACGGCCCTCGGGAACTATGGACCAGGGCCCTCGGGAACTAGGGACCAGGCCCTCGGGAACTAGGGACCACGGCCCTCGGGAACTCGGGACCACGTCCCTCGGGAACTCGGGACCACGGCCCTCGGGAACTATGGACCAGGGCCCTCGGGAACTAGGGACCACGGCCCTCGGGAACTAGGGACCACGGCCCTCGGGAACTAGGGACCAGGGCTCTCGGGAACTAGGGACCACGGCCCTCGGGAACTAGGGACCAGGGCCTTCGGGAACTAGGGACCACGGCCCTCGGGAACTCGGAACTAGGGACCAGGGCCCCCGGGAACTAGGGACCAGGGCCCTCGGGAACTCGGGACCAGGGCCCTCGGGAACTAGGGACCACGGCCCTCGGGAACTCGGGACCACGGCCCTCGGGAACTAGGGACCAGGGCCCTCGGGAACTAGGGATCACGGCCCTCGGGAACTCGGGACCAGGGCCCTCGGTAACTAGGCACCACGGCCCTCGGGAACTAGGGACCAGGGCCTTCGGGAACTCGGGACCACGGCCCTCGGGAACTAGGAACCAGGGCCCTTGGGAACTAGGGATCACGGCCCTCGGGAACTAGGAACCAGGGCCCTCGGGAACTAGGGATCACGGCCCTCTGGAACTAGGGACCAGGTTCCTCGGGAACTAAGGATCACGGCCCTCGGGAACTAGGGACCACGGCCCCTTGGGAACTAGGGACCAGGGCCCTCGGGAACAAGGGATCACGGCCCTCGGGAACTCGGGACCAGGGCCCTCGGTAACTAGGCACCATGGCCCTCGGGAACTAGGGACCACGGCCCTCGGGAACTAGGGATCACGGCCCTCGGGAACTAGGAACCAGGGCCCTCGGGAACTCGGGAACACGGCCCTCGGGAACTCGGGATCACGGCCCTCGGGAACTAGGGACCAGGTTCCTCGGGAACTAGGGATCACGGCCCTCGGGAACTAGGAACCACGGCCCTCGGGAACTCGGGACCACGGCCCTCGGGAACTAGGAACCAGGGCCCTCGGGAACTAGGGATCACGGCCCTCGGGAACTAGGGACCAGGGCCCTCGGGAACTAGGGACCACGGCCCTCGGGAACTCGGGACCACGGCCCTCGGGAACTAGGGACCACGGCCCTCGGGAACTCGGGACCACGCCCCTCGGGAACTAGGGACCAGGGCCCTTGGGAATTAGGGACCACGGCCCTCGGGAACTAGGGACCAGGCCCCTCGGGAACTAGGGACCACAGCCCTCGGGAACTAGGGACCACGGCCCTCGGGAACTAGGGACCAGGGCCCTCGGGAACTAGGGACCACGGCCCTCGGGAACTCGGAACTAGGGACCAGGGCCCCCGGGAACTAGGGACCACGGCTCTCGGGAACTCGGGACCACGGCTCTCGGGAACTCGGGACCACGGCCCTCGGGAACTAGGGACCACGGCCCTCGGGAACTAGGGACCACGGCTCTCGGGAACTCGGGACCACGGCCCCCGGGAACTAGGGACCAGGGCCCTCGGGAACTCGGGACCAGGGCCCTCGGGAACTAGGGACCACGGCCCTCGGGAACTCGGGACCACGGCCCTCGGGAACTCGGGACCACGGCCCTCGGGAACTATGGACCAGGGCCCTCGGGAACTAGGGACCAGGCCCTCGGGAACTAGGGACCACGGCCCTCGGGAACTCGGGACCACGGCCCTCGGGAACTCGGGACCACGGCCCTCGGGAACTATGGACCAGGGCCCTCGGGAACTAGGGACCACGGCCCTCGGGAACTAGGGACCACGGCCCTCGGGAACTAGGGACCAGGGCTCTCGGGAACTAGGGACCACGGCCCTCGGGAACTAGGAACCACGGCCCTCGGGAACTAGGGACCACGGCCATCGGGAACTAGGGACCACGGCCCTCGGGAACTAGGGACCACGGCCCTCGGGAACTAGGGACCACGGCCCTCGGGAACTAGGGACCACGGCCCTCGGGAACTCGGAACTAGGGACCAGGGCCCCCGGGAACTAGGGACCAGGGCCCTCGGGAACTCGGGACCAGGGCCCTCGGGAACTCGGGACCAGGGCCCTCGGGAACTAGGGACCACGGCCCTCGGGAACTATGGACCAGGGCCCTCGGGAACTAGGGACCAGGCCCTCGGGAACTAGGGACCACGGCCCTCGGGAACTCGGGACCACGTCCCTCGGGAACTCGGGACCACGGCCCTCGGGAACTATGGACCAGGGCCCTCGGGAACTAGGGACCACGGCCCTCGGGAACTAGGGACCACGGCCCTCGGGAACTAGGGACCAGGGCTCTCGGGAACTAGGGACCACGGCCCTCGGGAACTAGGGACCACGGCCCTCGGGAACTAGGGACCACGGCCCTCGGGAACTAGGGACCAGGGCCTTCGGGAACTAGGGACCACGGCCCTCGGGAACTCGGAACTAGGGACCAGGGCCCCCGGGAACTAGGGACCAGGGCCCTCGGGAACTCGGGACCAGGGCCCTCGGGAACTAGGGACCACGGCCCTCGGGAACTCGGGACCACGGCCCTCGGGAACTAGGGACCAGGGCCCTCGGGAACTAGGGATCACGGCCCTCGGGAACTCGGGACCAGGGCCCTCGGTAACTAGGCACCACGGCCCTCGGGAACTAGGGACCAGGGCCTTCGGGAACTCGGGACCACGGCCCTCGGGAACTAGGAACCAGGGCCCTTGGGAACTAGGGATCACGGCCCTCGGGAACTAGGAACCAGGGCCCTCGGGAACTAGGGATCACGGCCCTCTGGAACTAGGGACCAGGTTCCTCGGGAACTAAGGATCACGGCCCTCGGGAACTAGGGACCACGGCCCCTTGGGAACTAGGGACCAGGGCCCTCGGGAACAAGGGATCACGGCCCTCGGGAACTCGGGACCAGGGCCCTCGGTAACTAGGCACCATGGCCCTCGGGAACTAGGGACCACGGCCCTCGGGAACTAGGGATCACGGCCCTCGGGAACTAGGAACCAGGGCCCTCGGGAACTCGGGAACACGGCCCTCGGGAACTCGGGATCACGGCCCTCGGGAACTAGGGACCAGGTTCCTCGGGAACTAGGGATCACGGCCCTCGGGAACTAGGAACCACGGCCCTCGGGAACTCGGGACCACGGCCCTCGGGAACTAGGAACCAGGGCCCTCGGGAACTAGGGATCACGGCCCTCGGGAACTAGGGACCAGGGCCCTCGGGAACTAGGGATCACGGCCCTCGGGAACTAGGGACCACGGCCCTCGGGAACTAGGGACCAGGACCCTCGAAAATTAGGGACCACGGCCCTCGGGAATTAGGGACCACGGCCCTCGGGAACTAGGGACCACGGCCCTCGGGAACTAGGGACCACGGCCCTCGGGAACAAGGGACCAGGGCCTTGCCCTCTCCTGGCCCTCACCTGGCCCTCACCTGGCCCTCACCTGGCCCACTCCTGGCCCTCACCTGGCCCACTCCTGGCCCTCTCCTGGCCCTCACCTGGCCCACTCCTGGCCCTCACCTGGCCCTCACCTGACCCACTCCTGGCCCACTCCTGGCCCTCACCTGGCCCTCTCCTGGCCCTCACCTGGCCCTCACCTGGCCCACTCCTGGCCCTCACCTGGCCCTCACCTGGCCCACTCCTGGCCCTCACCTGGCCCTCACCTGGCCCACTCCTGGCCCACTCCTGGCCCTCACCTGGCCCTCACCTGGCCCACTCCTGGCCCTCACCTGGCCCTCACCTGGCCCACTCCTGGCCCTCACCTTGCCCTCACCTGGCCCTCACCTGGCCCACTCCTGGCCCACTCCTGGCCCACTCCTGGCCCTCACCTGGCCCACTCCTGGCCCTCACCTGGCCCACTCCTGGCCCTCACCTGGCCCTCACCTGACCCACTCCTGGCCCTCACCTGGCCCACTCCTGGCCCTCTCCTGGCCCTCACCTGTTCCTCACCTGGCCCTCTCCTGGCCCTCACCTGGCCCACTCCTGGCCCTCTCCTGGCCCTCACCTGTTCCTCACCTGGCCCACTCCTGGCCCTCACCTGGCCCTCACCTGACCCACTCCTGGCCCTCACCTGGCCCACTCCTGGCCCTCTCCTGGCCCTCACCTGTTCCTCACCTGGCCCTCACCTGGCCCACTCCTGGCCCTCACCTGGCCCACTCCTGGCCCTCACCTGGCCCTCTCCTGGCCCTCACCTGGCCCTCACCTGGTCCACTCCTGGCCCTCACCTGGCCCTCTCCTGGCCCTCACCTGGCCCTCACCTGGTCCACTCCTGGCCCTCACCTGGCCCTCTCCTGGCCCTCACCTGGCCCTCACCTGGCCCACTCCTGGCCCACTCCTGGCCCTCACCTGGCCCACTCCTGGCCCTCACCTGGCCCTCACCTGACCCACTCCTGGCCCTCTCCTGGCCCTCACATGGCCCACTCCTGGCCCTCACCTGGCCCTCACCTGGCCCTCACCTGGCCCTCTTCTGGCCCTCACCTGGCCCTCACCTGGCCCACTCCTGGCCCTCACCTGGCCCACTCCTGGCCCTCACCTGGCCCACTCCTGGTCCACTCCTGGCCCTCACCTGGCCCTCACCTGGCCCACTCCTGGCCCACTCCTGGCCCTCACCTGGCCCTCACCTGGCCCACTCCTGGTCCACTCCTGGTCCACTCCTGGCCCTCACCTGGCCCTCACCTGGCCCTCACCTGGCCCACTCCTGGTCCACTCCTGGCCCTCACCTGGCCCTCTCCTGGCCCACTCCTGGCCCTCACCTGGCCCACTCCTGGCCCTCACCTGGCCCTCACCTGGTCCACTCCTGGCCCACTCCTGGCCCTCACCTGGCCCTCACCTGGCCCACTCCTGGCCCTCACCTGGCCCACTCCTGGCCCTCACCTAGCCCACTCCTGGCCCTCTCCTGGCCCACTCCTGGCCCTCACCTGGCCCACTCCTGGCCCACTCCTGGCCCTCACCTGGCCCTCACCTGGCCCACTCCTGGCCCACTCCTGGCCCTCACCTAGCCCACTCCTGGCCCACTCCTGGCCCTCACCTAGCCCACTCCTGGCCCACTCCTAGCCCACTCCTGGCCCTCTCCTGGCCCACTCCTGGCAGCCGGTACAGCCCGATCACCTGGTGAATGAGCTCACATAGGGGCAGATGTCCTTTGGTCAGGGGGCAGATGTCCTTTGGTCAGGGGGCAGATGTATTTACAGACTCTGGAGGAGATCTGGACCACACATCCCGGTCAGGACCTCTCTTAGGAGCAGGAGCTGCGTTCAGTAGCTGCTCAGACGTCCTCTCTGGGCCCTGCAGGCCCCTGGAGGCCCCGGAGGTTCCACCCTGCTCTGCGACTGTGGGACTGAACTCGCTCAGCTCCTATGAGTTATGGCTCTGGGGGTAATTGGTTCTTTGGCTGAGAGTCTGTGCTGCTGTGTCGGATTAAACCCAACCGTAACTCAGCGGCTGCGGCCTGGCAGCGGGAGGTTAGCACTGCGGCTAACGCTAGCAGCAGGTAAACAAGGCTGACATGTTTCTGATGAGGTCACATGATTCACTGCTGAGCGCTGAGCTCGAAGTGTCACCGCTGCTTTATTTTCCTGCTCAGAAATGTGTTTATGATGATGCTGAGAGAAATGTTGCGACCTCACGCTGAGTTCAATCAAACCCAGGTGTCCTCAGCACTGTTGCTAGGCAACGGGCAACAAAATCTGACGTGTTTTGGATCAGGGTAAAAATGTGGAAAACAACAACAAAAAATTGGAACGTAACATTTACACAAACATTATGAAATGAAAACATTTAAAAACAGAAATATTGCGTTTAAAATACTGATGTTTGTCATGATGTTTCTCATGATGTTTGTCATGATGTTTCTCATGATGTTTGTCATGATGTTTGTCATGATGTTTGTCATGGATTGGTGGGTTGTGGAGGTTGTTGAGGGCCCGTGCAGACCGGTTTTATTTTAAACTGAAACCAGAACTGAGGCAGAACCAGACTGAGACTGCATCAGGTAGATATAAAACTGAAGTAAGAACAGACGGAGAATAAATCCTAATTCAGATCCAGAACCGAAATACTGAGAACACAAACAGGAAACCATAAAATACAAGACAAGAATATCTGACCCAAAGTCCCAAAATAAAACACAAAATGAAACAGAAAAAACACAAAATAAAACAGAAACGACTCAAAATTAAACAGAAACGACACAAAATACGAGAGAAAAACACAAAATAAAACACAAACCCTGACATGTTTTTGTTTTCTCTCTTTACAGAATAATGGCGTCTGAATGAGGAACATCAGGAACTCTGCAGAGAAACTTCAGGAGCTACAGGTTCACTCACTGACTCATGAAATACTGAAACCACCAAAGAAGAACAGAAGTGTCAGCAGTTCAGGACGTGCACGTGCACATGCATGTTCAGCCGTCTAACCTCTGTACAGCACAGATCGATGTGGCTGTCTGGAGTAACGACTGCCCGGGGACCTTTGAGCAACTCTGAAAGCGTGCTGTTCACGTGTCCTCAGCTCCCCACATCTGTGCTGCTGGGGGGGGGGGCCCTGGGGGCTGGGGGGGGGGGGGGCTCTGCTGAGCCAATCAGGGCTGTCTGCCTGAGATGGTGATGACCTCGGACGCTTGGCAGGCAGAGAAAGATGGCCGACATCCAAGTAGAGACCAAGAGTCAGACGGTGTGAAGGTGCTGCTGTGCTCTGATTGGCTGCCTGTTCCACGCAGGTGTGAAGCTCCTCTCCTTACCTGCTCAGGTGTGCAGAGGAGCACACCTGGCTTAAGATCTTTGCAGAGCAAAATACTGAGAACACAAACAGGAAAACATAAAATACAAGACAAGAATAGCTGACCCAAAGTCCCAAAATAAAACACAAAATTAAACAGAAACGACACAAAATAAAGCAGAAAAACACAAAATAAAGCAGAAAAACACAAAATAAAGCAGAAACGACACAAAATGAAACAGAAACGACATTTTGTGTTGAGCAAAGATCTTAAACTGAAGTTTAACCAGCAAAAAACAGCAAGAAACTAACTTTAACCACCGACTATGATGCTTTATGACGGGATGGAAACTGGGGGCGCACATGCTCTATGCGCGTCACGGGGAATAATATTAGGACAATTACAAGAATAAAGTTACTCACCAAGAAGCCAACCATCACGCACAGTGCCAGCCTGTAGTCTGTTCCCAACATGCTGTTACTCAGAATGAATGGTGCGCTGAACCACGGCACCTCGCCACACTGTTGGTTAATTGCATTTACGCATCACATATGATCTGTACATCGATCGAATGAAAATGTTTCCTGTTAACATACAAATTCATCATGTGATGGCGCTTTTATAGCAACGTGTGCGCAGTCGATAGCTCCGATTACAAAACCGGCTCTCGCTTCAAATGAAGCTTTAATGTTGGCCTGTCCTAACCTGACTCACGTCATCTGGCTGCGTTCACCAACTACACGCGGGGGCGTTCCCTTTCCTCACACAACCATCTGAGGAGCCTGGGAGTCATATGTGTTTCGTCCGATTAGAAAATAATGAGAGCCAATCATTAATCGCTGGATGGGACTTTGGATGAATCGGCGGCGTTATGGCCGGATACCAGAGGGCGGGAGTCAGGTAAGCTCTGAGCTACGTCACGGGTTGAGTCATTGGGAGTGGCTGCAGTGGCGCGTCAGTCAAGATGACGGACAGATTCTTCATCCAATCACATGCACGAGTTTTAGAAAAAATAGCCCCATTTGAAATCATGTCGGTTGTGGGCTCGTCCCAGATGGTATGCGAATACCAGAGGGCGGGAGTCAGGTAAGGCCTGTTGAACTGCATTGTGGGAATTTGATATACGTGGCTGAGATGCGGATAATTCTGTCCCACACGGCTGGCATGGCTCGGCTCAGGGTAGACTGGCACAGTCCCAATCGGTTGGCCAGCTCCCCCTGGAATGCCCCGGTTGCTATAGGAACCCCAGTGTGCACATCACCTGTGGAATGCTCCGGTTGCTATAGGAACCCCAGTGTGCACATCACCTGTGGAATGCTCCGGTTGCTATAGGAACCCCAGTGTGCAGACAGCTCCTCGCTGTGTTGCGCTCCAACGCCGGCAGCAGCTTTGAGCACAATTCCAGGAGGATTTCCCTCAAAAACGGCTAATGAGTCGCCATCATGTGCCAGCAGATCCTCTCTGTCTCTGAACACACGCTCTCTTCAAATTGCCCCATTTGCAAACTCTAATGGTATGCATTGCACCACTATGCGCTGCTTTTATATCCACTCGTGTAATTGCAGACACATGGGTGTGTTAATTGTTTATCAGTATTTATTCTTCATGTGTCTCAAATGTGCACATCACTGTCTGAGGACTAATTGTTTTCACATTTATTTATTACAACAGTTTCCCAACATCACCTCTAAGAAAAGTGGAAGAAAAGTGCGCAGGACTGAGGACCAGCAGCAGGACTGAGGACCAGCAGCAGGACTGAGGACCAGCAGCAGGACTGAGGACCAGCAGCAGTACTGAGGACCAGCAGCAGGACTGAGGACCAGCAGCAGGACTGAGGACCAGCAGCAGTACTGAGGACCAGCAGCAGGACTGAGGACCAGCAGCAGGACTGAGGACCAGCAGCAGGACTGAGGACCAGCAGCAGGACTGAGGACCAGCAGCAGTACTGAGGACCAGCAGCAGTACTGAGGACCAGCAGCAGGACTGAGGACCAGCAGCAGTACTGAGGACCAGCAGAAGTACTGAGGACCAGCAGCAGGACTGAGGACCAGCAGCAGTACTGAGGACCAGCAGAAGTACTGAGGACCAGCAGCAGTACTGAGGACCAGCAGCAGGACTGAGGACCAGCAGCAGGACTGAGGACCAGCAGCAGGACTGAGGACCAGCAGCAGGACTGAGGACCAGCAGCAGGACTGAGGACCAGCAGCAGGACTGAGGATGCTGGGGTCAGCTCGGGTTATGGAAGCCTTCTGGCAGTCGCTCTGGCAGCTTTGAAAGTCCAGTTGCTCAATCCGCCTCCTTTATCAGCACAGCTCACAAATTAAACACGAGCTGATGGCTGGAAGATAAGACGAGTCAGCAGAGTTTCTGCTGCTGGTGTCTGTAGATCTGATGGTGGCAGAGGTCAGAGGTCAGACAGTATGATGGTGTCAGAGGTCAGAGGTCAGACAGTGTGATGGTGGCAGAGGTCAGAGGTCAGACAGTATGATGGTGGCAGAGGTCAGAGGTCAGACAGTATGATGGTGGCAGAGGTCAGACAGTATGATGGTGGCAGAGGTCAGACAGTATGATGGTGGCAGAGGTCAGAGGTCAGACAGTGTGATGGTGGCAGAGGTCAGAGGTCAGACAGTATGATGGTGGCAGAGGTCAGACAGTATGATGGTGGCAGAGGTCAGACAGTGTGATGGTGGCAGAGGTCAGAGGTCAGACAGTATGATGGTGGCAGAGGTCAGACAGTGTGATGGTGGCAGAGGTCAGAGGTCAGACAGTGTGATGGTGGCAGAGGTCAGAGGTCAGACAGTATGATGGTGGCAGAGGTCAGACAGTATGATGGTGGCAGAGGTCAGACAGTATGATGGTGGCAGAGGTCAGACAGTATGATGGTGGCAGAGGTCAGACAGTATGATGGTGGCAGAGGTCAGACAGTGTGATGGTGGCAGAGGTCAGAGGTCAGACAGTGTGATGGTGGCAGAGGTCAGAGGTCAGACAGTATGATGGTGGCAGAGGTCAGACAGTATGATGGTGGCAGAGGTCAGACAGTGTGATGGTGGCAGAGGTCAGAGGTCAGACAGTATGATGGTGGCAGAGGTCAGAGGTCAGACAGTAGCTCAGGATAAGCTCAAAGGGCAGCAGGTGGAGGTTAACTGGGCCACATTAATGATTGTTCATAAAACACAGCATTCCTAAAGGTGGCGCCAGAGAGGTGGACATGCAGAGCAGGGCTCTTCTCCGGACAGCAGAACCAAAATCAGGAGATTTTAAAGGGAATACGGGTGACTTTTATTCTGATAAAACTTGTTGATCGATCAGCTGTTTGTGTGTTTTAGCCATTCATAGCTAACAGGCCAGCTAGCTTAGGTGTAGCTGTGCTATCACCTCCTTAAAGAACAAACCTTTGAACACAAACAGCTCTCCTAAACTCTGATCTGTCCCCAGATGTGTCCCCTGAAGCCAGCTGTGTCCCCTGCAGCCAGCTGTGTCTCCTGCAGCCAGCTGTGTCCCCTGCAGCCAGCTGTGTCCCCTGCAGCCAGATGTGTCCCCTGCAGCCAGATGTGTCCCCTGCAGCCAGCTGTGTCTCCTGCAGCCAGATGTGTCCCCTGCAGCCAGCTGTGTCCCCTGCAGCCAGATGTGTCCCCTGCAGCCAGCTGTGTCCCCTGCAGCCAGATGTGTCCCCTGCAGCCAGTTGTGTCCCCTGCAGCCAGATGTGTCCCCTGCAGCCAGATGTGTCCCCTGCAGCCAGCTGTGTCCCCTGCAGCCAGATGTGTTCCCTGCAGCCAGCTGTGTCCCCTGCAGCCAGCTGTGTCCCCTGCAGCCAGATGTGTCCCCTGCAGCCAGCTGTGTCCCCTGCAGCCAGCTGTGTCCCCTGTAGCCAGATGTGTCCCCTGCAGCCAGATGTGTCCCCTGCAGCCAGATGTGTCCCCTGCAGCCAGATGTGGATGCTAAACTTCCCATTAGCATGCTGCACAGGCTAACGGCCTCGGGCAGCTAATGAGGAACACGCTGCGTCACACAGGGAAGCTGGGACTCAGATGCAGATCATTCCAACATGAGTTATTACATGTGAGAGAACTGAACATGTTCTGGGACGACAGTAAATCACAGCCGAGCAGAGAAGCTGTTAATTAGATTACAGCCGTGGGGTGACTCACGTGCCTCGTTCATCATTCCAATGAAAGGACAGACCGGGAGCTGAGGCAGCCGAACACGACCGCCATCACTGTCCATCCTGTCCTGGACGCAGGATAAAACCAAGATCTGTTTGTTTACACCAGCAGAAAATGCTTATTCCTTCACTGTTTGCACTGATTATAAAGAGCTTTGAAAACTTTTTTCAGATTTCTGCTGAAAAATGATCTCAACAAACAACAGATCTGAACACAAGAACTCAAAGTGGATGAAGTTCAGTTCAGTTTTATTTATAGAGCACCAAAACACAACAAATGTGACCTCAGGGTCGTCTCAGAGAGTCAAACTGAAGCCAATCAATCAATTCATTGTGATCCAGAGAGGGGCCTGATAACTGAAGGCTCTGCCTCCCAAACTGGCAGCTGGTTCCACAGAGAGGGACCTGATAACTGAAGGCTCTGCCTCCCAAACTGGCAGCTGGTTCCACAGAGAGGGGCCTGATAACTGAAGGCTCTGCCTCCCAAACTGGCAGCTGGTTCCACAGAGAGGGGCCTGATAACTGAAGGCTCTGCCTCCCAAACTGGCAGCTGGTTCCACAGAGAGGGGCCTGATAACTGAAGGCTCTGCCTCCCAAACTGGCAGCTGGTTCCACAGAGAGGGGCCTGATAACTGAAGGCTTTGCCTCCCAAACTGGCAGCTGGTTCCACAGAGAGGGGCCTGATAACTGAAGGCTCTGCCTCCCAAACTGGCAGCTGGTTCCACAGAGAGGGGCCTGATAACTGAAGGCTCTGCCTCCCAAACTGGCAGCTGGTTCCTCAGAGAGGGGCCTGATAACTGAAGGCTCTGCCTCCCAAACTGGCAGCTGGTTCCACAGAGAGGGGCCTGATAACTGAAGGCTCTGCCTCCCAAACTGGCAGCTGGTTCCACAGAGAGGGGCCTGATAACTGAAGGCTCTGCCTCTAAAACTGGCAGCTGGTTCCACAGAGAGGGGCCTGATAACTGAAGAATGGTTTGTGTGAGACTTTGTGCTCAGAGGCAGCCGATGAAAGGCAGATTATTGGGAAACAGTGGCCGGATTATTGGCCACATGAGTGCTGTCCGCACCGAGGATACTAAGGAGTAATTAAAGCTGAAGAGCCTCAGCTGACCCGGCAGCAGGGCTGCTCATTGGCTGAACCCAGATGCTTCAGAAACTCCTCCTCCTTCTCCTGGGAGAGGCAGAAATACAGAAATACAGAAATACAGAAATACAGAAATACAGAAATACAGAAATACAGAAATACACAGCTCGGTGTGTGAGGGGAGGAAGGAAGGAAGGAGGTCTGGCTGGGCAGCCAGGTTGAGCAACCTCAGCGTGCCGACCGGCCCCCACCCCTCACCCAGTTGGTCTCTCCCTGATTGGCTGAGGATGTGGGGGGAAGGCGGCGAGCGGCCCCCTCTGAGCGGCGGCCCGCTGAGGCTCTGAGCAGCACATGGTGCCGGGGTCGAGGGTTCAAATCCCGGCAGAGTTGATCAATACGCTGAGAGAGATGCCAGCAGCAAGAGAGCAGCTGAGAGCAGGCAGGACCACCGGGGGGGAGAGGGTAGTACTACTGTAGTACTGTAGTAATTCTCCTTGGATATCTGGCAGTGAATGAATGGGATCAGAGGCACAAAGCGTGTCATACCCCGGTATGATAGGTGGCGCTGTACCCATTCCAGCTGTTGCTAATAGAGCCACTTCCTGTTGACCTCTGCACCACCAACAACAACAACAAACTCAGGCATTGGAGAAAGATGGAGAACGCAGAGCCAGATGAAGCTACGTCCCTCTACATTTGGTCTGTGATGAGCTGCTTGTTGCACAAACTCGATGCCCAACGGAGCATTCTCCATCGCGTTGTTTGTTTCTTTCTGACGGCGACAACAACAGGAATATCGTCTCCTTTGACTTCCGGGTCACGACCCCGGGAAAACATCTGGAGCATGCGCAGAACGCAAAGTCTGATTCACCACGTGCTTCAGCGTCTACAAGCAGGTTTAGAGTGACTTTCAACCCAGTTATCTCGGGGTCTGAATCCGATCCGATCCAATTCTTAGTCAGATTAAGGTGTCTACATGCACTTAATAACTCAGTCTGATTGGAATTTAGCCAATAATCCGATCCGATCCAGTTTTTAGTCAGACTAAGGTGTCTTCATGCACTTAATAACTCAGTCTGATTGTAATTTAGCCAATAATCCGATCCGATCCAGTTCTTAGTCAGATTAAGGTGTCTACATGCACTTAATAACTCAGTCTGATTAGAATTTAGCCAATAATCCCATCCGGTCCAGTTCTTAGTCAGATTGAGATGTCTGACGAAAGTTCCTCACAGCTTTCCTCTGAGCTTTCCTGGCCCGGGTCCAGCTGCAGGTTCACACTCATCCTTACAGTAAACAGAGGAGGGAAAACACCCGTCTGTGGTTCAGCTTCAGCCTGTCAGTCAAACACAATGGAAACAGAAACATGTGCACAGGTGTGATGACTCATGCATTCCATCCCAAGCGTCCCCACTGTTATTTTAATGATGAGATTAAACCAACAGAGGACTCTGAGCCCAACTTAATTAACATGTTCATTGACATGTACAAAACAAAAGGAGATTAAGGAACTTGTTTCAACACTGTCCTTTTTCCCGTATTCGATCCAATAAGAAACGCTCAACAGATAAGGTTAGATTAAGGGGCACTTTACACGGAAACGAAAACGGGTTAAAAACGCAAAACCTTTTTGCGGATGCACTATATCGTTTAGATGGTAACGGCGTCTTGGGGGCATGAAAACGCAAAAAAGTGAAACCGCCCTCCAGAGTGGAATTCTTGAAAACGCTCCACTGTTGCGCCACCGTGTAAACGATGAAAACGCAAAACTGCGTTTCTCGTCACATAGAAATGAGAAGAGAAGTAGAAAGACTTGGTCTGTGTTCGAAACTGCCTACTTCTCCTACTATTCCTACTAGTGATACTTTTTTAAGTTCCCGGATGCATACTAGATTCTCCTAAATGTTGGGTATGCATCATGAGGTTACTACTCATACTCAAACTACCCAAGATGCAACGCAACGTGACGTTGCCCATCGCCATTTGAACGGTCAAATTCCGTTAACGGGACGAGAGCAGTCAAAACGGCATAACAGGAAGTGCATTAGCTCACTGCGGCTAGCTTTAGTAGCGCCGAATTCGTGGGAACAAAATTGTAAACAGCCGGTATTTTGTCAGGTTTTCAACACGTTGGGGATCTAAACGACTACTTTCTCACCTGAAAATGTTTCAAATGTTGCTAAAGTTTACAGAGTTTAGAGCTTAAGAGAAATCAGCTTCAGGCCGGCTGATTTCGGCTCGGGCAGGAGCGAAATGCATTGTGGGTAAACGCTCTGCATACTGTCTGATCGATGAGAATGTAGTATGTAGTATGTAGAATGTAGTATGTAGTATGCAGTATGTAGTACGCAGTATGTAGTATGCAGTAGGCGGTTTCGAACACAGCCATTGTCTTGGTAGCGTTGTCACCTCGCCATCTGGCGTGTTCACTGCATTGATAAATATGAAACGTCACACACTTTTGCGTTTCCGTATGCACGCAGATTTTCACCCTAAAACGCTCGTCTAAATGCAGATTTAAAAGTGAAAACGAAACGCCACTTTTGCGTTTTGGTTTCAGATCGTTTCCGTGTAAAGGTCCAAGGTGGGAAACAGAATCTGGAGCCGTCACCACAGAAGAAGAAGGAGGAAGGAAGACGTCTGCTGCTCACAGACTCATCATGGAGGCTGTAGGACCAGATCCTGGTACCTGGTGGAAATAACTCCTTTTTTTAGCCATTCCATGTGCTGCGGTTCTGAACGGTAGAAACAGAAGTTTATGAACACATGAAGTGAAGCTGATGGGTTAAAACTCTGTGATGGGAAATAATCTCATTTCCATTAGTTCTGATTTATGCTGCAGATCCTGTTATTGAACATTCTGCTTCAAACTGATCCGATGGATGTATGTGGATGATGGTTCGCTCTGCTTTCCAGGTCATGATGCTGTAAATAAGCAGCTGATGGAGCTGATGGAGCTGATGGAGCTGATGGAGCTTCACTCCATCCCAGCACTGTCCCTGCTGCCCCCACCTCCACAGTCTGTGGGTGGGGGGGTCTCGGGGAGCTCCATCCAGAGGTTGCTGGCCCTCCATCACTCGCCCTGTCCTCCCCAGGACCCCGGACCCTTGCACAAGGCAGCGCTCGGCCCGCTCCGGTTATCTGATCACTCAGAGTGTTTCTGTCTCCTCTCTGGAAGCCGGGCTGATGCAGAGGTTGTGAAACAGCTGGCAGGCTGACGGGACTCGGTGGTGGGGTGATCTGGCTGAAAGTGCTGGCTCAGCAGGATGGAAGCTGGAGGTTAATGAAGCCGGCTGCAGAGCCGAGGAAGTGACAGGAGATGGAAAGCAGAGCAGCTCTGAGCCTTTCATCCATCCTGGTTCTGGCCTCAGTGTCCTCATGCTGGGACTCCTGAGCTCATCACTTCTGCTCCACGGGACCAAAGAGTGTTCAGGGCAGGTCAGTTCAATGCTGAGCAGTTAGGGGCGTGGAGCTCCTGACCCCCAGATACCCCCAGATACCCCCAGATCATCTTCAGGTTTCTGAGGGCGCTTTCACACCAGCTGTTTGGTCTGGTTAAACCGACCAGAGGCACTCAGTGTGGTCACGTTTTTTTTATTTTATTTATTAGTTTATTTGACAGGGACAATACAATCAGACATGGTTACAAATCAAAGCTGTAGCTGATGTGATGCATTCAGAGTATAGCAACAAGTGCTAATTTACAACTCCCATCCCTGGTTAGGCTTTTCTATGCTGACACACAACCTAAAATAGACATTAATTTACATAAGAACATTAATCTATAAATACAACAGTGCAGTTCAAACTTTCATCTCATTCATTCACTCTCACATTTTTACAAGTGAGTACAGTTTTGGTTTTCTTTAAGTGTTAAATGTGTTGCTATGTTACATGTCCCTCTAAATTTGGTCTGTGATGAGCTGATTGTTATATATTATAGACTATTATATCATATCTGTGAATATTATATCATATCTGTGAATATTTGATCATATCTGTGAATATTATATCATATCTGGGAATATTTGATCATATTTGTGTATATTATATCATATCTGGGAATATTTGATCATATTTGCGTATATTATATCATATCTGGGAATATTTGATCATATCTGTGAATATTATATCATATCTGGGAATATTACATAATATCTGTGAATATTATATAATATCTGGGGATATTTGGGAATATTTGATCATATTTGTGTATATTATATCATATCTGGGAATATTTGATCATATCTGTGAATATTATATCATATCTGGGAATATTACATAATATCTGTGAATATTATATAATATCTGGGGATATTTGGGAATATTTGATCATATATGTGAATATTATATCATAGCTGGGAATATTATTTCAACCTGGAGAGACTCACACGGAGAGATAGGAGACAATTGCAAGGTTTATTGTCAATATTTCTTTGGCGCTCGGGCCCCGGCGGAGGACATGCAAGCTGAACCGCTGTGAGCTTGCAAGTCCGGCATAGGGAGATAGATGCTGAATATCTTCCCCCCAAAAACTGAGCCGGGGCCGAGCTGGTGAGGGACTGGCTGCAAGGTGAGGAAGGAGCCTGTGAGAAGGGTTGCCCACCCTCCAAAAAAGAAGAGAGCCCGCCTGGGCTGCCTGAGGAGAGAGAGAGAAAGGGAGATTGAGCCCGCCTGAGCTGCGGTATTCTGAGCCCGCCTGGGCTGCGGTATTCTGAGCCCGCCTGGGCTGCGGCAGATTGAGCCCGCCTGGGCTGCCTGCGGACAGAGAGAAAGGGAGAGTGAGCCCGCCTGGGCTGCCTGAGGAGAGAGAGAACGTAAGAGTGAGCCCGCCTGGCTAGAGCTGAAAGACTCCACCACCAGTAGTTGCGAGAGCTTACCTATAAGCTGAGCGAGCGCTGAGCAGCGAGCACGGATTGAAGGTCTGGACGGATGTAGGAGGAGTAGGCTGCCGAAGACCAGCGACCGAGCTGTTGGAGAGATGCCTCAGGAACACCCTGGACGGCTGCGGAGGTAGCTGCCCCAATCCGAAACTAATGTCCGGAGTATTGGAGAGGGGAAAGGCCAGCTAGAGCCAGGGATTTCCTAAGGAATCTGATGAACCATGCTGCAGTCATGGGGGAGCCGTCGGGAGTGAGAAACGAGGGGCCAATGAAGGGGCGGAGCTTATGGCATTTGACAGAAAGTGACAAAACGGGCCGCCGAGACAGCCTATGGAGATGTCGGCAGGGCCTTTGCCCTTGGAATGGTTGAGGTGGAGGTCAAAATGATCGGGAACAAAACCAAGTCGTCGGGCATCAGATCTACTGACGGGTTGAAGACGCCCTGAGATGTGAACTCGCCTACCCTAAGGAGTCCGTAGAAGGCCAAGAGAAAACGCTTGACAGGAGTGCTTTAAGGTACGAAGAAAAGGGGGACGACCTCAGGGTTAAAAGAAGGCTCTTAAGAAAAGTGATGGATTTTCTGCCATCGAGCTGGGGAGGAGAGTGCTTAGCCATGCCCTTCAGGAGGGGCTTAATGGCATGGTTAGAGAACAGACTTGGGCATGAGCCCAGATGATAGAGTTTTGCATGGAAGTTAAAGCCAGCTAGGAGGGATCGAATATAAGGGAGCTTGAAACGTCGCTGGTCAAAGCTATGCAGGAGAGCCTAAATAAACTATTAAATGTAAAACGTGTTTTCGTCCTTTACAAAAGGGGAAAATTCAAAGCAAAGGTTAGCAACCCTGCAACCATTGACATGGATGCAAAACACGAGCCGCTGAAAGACAAAGTAGAGCCAGCAGATCAGCTGCTACACAAAAGCACCCATTTACTTATTCAAGTATTAACAGCTCCGAGTGGCTAAAATCTTTTAAAAACAATATTTCATTGATCCGGGACGAAAGTAGCTGTGTGAGGTGCGCCCAGACACAATGAGAGATGACTGCTGTCACACTGCCTTGGGAGCGGCTGATTGAGAATAAGGTGGCGTCGGTTTAAAAACAACTAATAACAAAATCTATCATGCGGCACGATACTCTGCAAATGTCCCACAGATCAGTGTGGCCTTGAGCAAGAGGCAGAAGCGTCACAACATTCGAGCAGCTGCCAGCAGTAAAGATTAAAGCCCTGTCTAACGGGGCAGCAGCAGGGCGTGAGGCAGAGCCAAGGAGCATAGCCGAGCAGAGCAGGGCACTGCAGAGCAGAGCAGGGCACTGCAGAGCAGAGCAGAGCAGGGCACTGCAGGGCAGAGCAGGGCACTGCAGAGCAGGGCACTGCAGAGCAGAGCAGAGCACTGCAGAGCAGAGCACACAGAGCAGAACCGGGAACAGCAGAGCAGGGCACGGGAGAACAGAGCAGAGCCGGCTACAGCAGGGCACCGCAGGGTACAGCAGGGTACAGCAGGGCACTGCAGAGCTGGGCACACAGCGCAGAACCGGGCACAGCAGAGCAGAACCGGGCAGAAGAGGGTACAGCAGAGCACAGCAGGGCAGAGCAGAGCAGAGCAGGGCAGAGCATAGCATAGCAGGGTACAGCAAAGCACGGCAAAGCACGGGAGAGCACAGCAGGGTACAGCAGAGCAAAGCATAGCAGGGGAGAGCAGAGCAGGGCAGAGCAGAGCAGTGCACTGGAGACCAAAGCAGAGCAGAGCACAGCAGAGCAGGGTACAGCAGAGCAGGGCAGGTATGTGAGCGTATCACCTATTTGGTGTCATAGGCTGTGTTCAAAACCGCCTACTACATACTGCATACTACATACTACATACTGCATACTACATACTACATACTGCATACTACATACTACATACTGCATACTGCATACTACATACTACATACTGCATACTACATACTACATACTGCATACTGCATACTGCATACTACATACTGCATACTGCATACTGCATACTACATAAAGCATACTACATACTGCATACTACATACTGCATACTGCATAATGCATACTGCATACTGCATACTACATACTGCATACTGCATACTACATACTACATACTGCATACTACATACTTCCATACCGCATACTGCATACTACATACTACGTACTGAATACTGCATACTGCAAACCACATACTGCATACTGCACACTACATACTTCCATACTGCATACTGCATACCACATACTGCATACTGCATACTGCATACTACATACTTCCATAATGCATACTGCATACTGCATACTGCATACTGCATACTACATACTACATACTGCATACTACATACTACATACTTCCATACCGCATACTGCATACTACATACTACATACTGAATACTGCATACTGCATACCACATACTGCATACTGCACACTACATACTTCCATACTGCATACTGCATACTACATACTGCATACTGCACACTACATACTTCCATACTGCATACTGCATACTACATACTACATACTGCATACTGCATACTACATACTTCCATACTGCATACTGCATACTACATACTGCATACTACATACTACATACTGCACACTTTATACTGCATACTGCATACTACATACTTCCATACTACATACTTCCATACTGCATACTGCATACTGCATACTACATACTGCATACTACATACTGCATACTACATACTTCCATACTGCATACTGCATACTGCATACTACGTACTGCATACTGCATACTGCATACTACATACTGCATACTACATACTGCATACTGCATACTACATACTGCATACTGATTGATCAGACAGTATGCAGAGCGTTTACCCACAATGCATTTCGCTCCTGCCCGAGCCGAAATCAGCCGGCCTGAAGCTGATTTCTTTTAAGCTCTAAACTCTGTAAACTTTAGCAACATTTGAAACATTTTCAGGTGAGAAAGTAGTCGTTTAGATCCCCAACGTGTTGAAAACCTGACAAAATACCGGCTATTTACAATTTTGTTCCCATGAATTTGGCGCTACTAAAGCTAGCCGCAGTGAGCTAACGCTCTTCCGGTTATTTTCACAAAATAAAATACCCGTTGCCTTTTATCATAGGGAAAGCCATTACCATACAATTGGTGCTTTTGTTTTGAAAACAGGAAGTGAACCTACCCTCGTTGTAGCTAGCTTGAAACTGCCGTTTTGACAGGAAATGACGATCGGCGACGTCACGTTACGTTGCATCTTGGGTAGTTTGAGTATGAGTAGTAACCTCATGATGCATACCCAACATTTAGGAGAATCTAGTATGCATCCGGGAACTTAAAAAAGTTAAAGTTAGTATGAGTAGTAGGAGAAGTATGCGGTTTCAAACACAGCCATAGAGTGTCCTAATCTATGCTAAGCTAATTTGGAGGTGCTCAAGATTAGGAATTAAATGACTTCAAAACGATCATGTTATGTCCAGTTTAATGATATCTCCAAAATAAAAACGTGTGTGTTTCCCATCCTGCAGAGACAGCTGTGAGCCCCTGATTTAGGGTCAGAATTAAGATGATTTCCACAGGACGTTGTGAGAGGAGCAGCGTTTAAAATGAGATCAGATTTAACTTCGGGGGGTAAAGATGGACTGATAGAAACTGTTACCTTATAAATGTGAATGTGATTACATCAGAACTCTGACCCCTTTATGGACCATAAACTGGTCGATGGCTCGATTCTGCATTCAAAGCTGCACCAGAGAAGTAAGTGAACCTTAAAACTATGCATTTCTTGTTTTGAAGTAGGCTTGTTGTGCACATTCACAACAAGCACACAGCTCTCTCTTAGCAGAGAGCTAACAGAGAGCAAGCTCTCTCAATATACATATACATATACATATATATGTGTATGTATCTCCTTTCCTTGTTGCCTCCTGTGTTCTGTGCCTTATCTTCCTTCCTGATACATTTATTTGATGTTTGAGCAAATGTTTGACTCGTCCCATTCAGCGCTGATGCTGCTTGATACTGTTGTCACGGCAACGGACTTGTTGTCCTGGGACAGCCAGGTGGGCGTGGCCTGATGTGTCACCGCTCACTGATTGATTGACACCCAGAGACCAGAGCGCCAAGTAATCAGCAGCAGGCTTTATCAGTTCGGCCAAAGTCTTCTGTGTGTGTGTGTGTGTGTGCGTGCATGTGAGTGTGTGTGTGTGTGTGTGTGTGTGTTTCAGCCTATTTCGTCACTTTTCTTATGTAATCACACTGAAAGCTGTCTGATAGAAACATGGAGAAACACTGCCCCCTGGCGGAGGAAATACAGACTGCAGTTTCTCTCTTTTTTACATCTAACAGACGTCACACTGTTCAGCTGTTCAGTGTGAAAGAATCCTGATTATAATAAAACAGAAACTAAACTCCAAAGCTGCCTCCTGATGAAAAAGGTCTCCACATTCAGGCTAACGGAGCTCTGGAGCTCTGGTCCTGTTCAGCTGGCAGCTTCACATCTTATTTTTGGTCCTGTGAGGCTTTGGAAGAGAGAAAAGTGGCCTCAGATCAGAACTTTAACTTCAGTTAGATCAGACATTTTCAGTCATAGTTACAAGATGTCAGAGATGTTCCTCACAACAACCATGTGAAGAAAAGACAAAGATAAAAAAGAGACTCGTTACACTGAAAGAACCAGGCGAACACAGAAGTTCAACCCACGTTAGAGAAAGTTTATTCACTGACTTTTGTTTCACATCAAAATTAATTTAAAATGAAGTTCTTCAGACAAAGACTGGAAGGGATCTGCATATTTCTGCCTCTGCAGAGCAGAATATCATTAAAGCATTCAGGTGACCTCTGACCCCTCAGGCGGCGCCGCATCAAGAACCCTCATTCATCAGCAGCTGATAGAAGCACACGGATGAGGGATTACTGTGGGAAACCTTTGTCCAGCACCACGATCCATTCACAGACTTTACTGTGCAGAGAAGAAGCCTGATGTTAGCCTGACGTTAGCCTAATGTTAGCCTGATGTTAGCCTGATGTTAACCTGATGTTAGCCTGATGTTAGCCTAATGTTAGCCTGATGTTAGCCTGATGTTAGCCTGGTGTTAACCTGATGTTAACCTGATGTTAGCCTAATGTTAGCCTAATGTTAACCTGATGTTAGCCTGATGTTAGCCTAATGTTAGCCTGATGTTAGCCTGGTGTTAACCTGATGTTAACCTGATGTTAGCCTGATGTTAGCCTAATGTTAGCCTGATGTTAACCTGATGTTAGCCTGATGTTAACCTGATGTTAGCCTGATGTTAGCCTAATGTTAGCCTGATGTTAGCCTGGTGTTAACCTGATGTTAGCCTGATGTTAGCCTGATGTTAGCCTGATGTTAGCCTGGTGTTAGCCTGATGTTAACCTGATGTTAGCCTGATGTTAACCTGATGTTAGCCCGATGTTAGCCTGATTTTAGCCTGATGTTAACCTGGTGTTAGCCTGATGTTAGCCTGATGTTAACCTGATGTTAACCTGGTGTTAGCCTGATGTTAGCCTGGTGTTAGCCTGGTGTTAACCTGATGTTAACCTGGTGTTAGCCTGATGTTAGCCTGATGTTAACCTGATGTTAACCTGGTGTTAGCCTGATGTTAGCCTGATGTTAGCCTGATGTTAGCCTGATGTTAACCTGATGTTAGCCTGATGTTAACCTGATGTTAGCCCGATGTTAGCCCGATGTTAGCCTGATGTTAGCCTGATGTTAACCTGATGTTAGCCTGATGTTAGCCTGATGTTAACCTGATGTTAGCCTGATGTTAACCTGATGTTAGCCTGATGTTAGCCTAATGTTAGCCTGATGTTAGCCTGGTGTTAACCTGATGTTAACCTGATGTTAGCCTGATGTTAGCCTGATGTTAGCCTGGTGTTAGCCTGATGTTAACCTGATGTTAGCCTGATGTTAACCTGATGTTAGCCCGATGTTAGCCCGATGTTAGCCTGATTTTAGCCTGATGTTAACCTGGTGTTAGCCTGATGTTAGCCTGATGTTAACCTGATGTTAACCTGGTGTTAGCCTGATGTTAGCCTGGTGTTAGCCTGGTGTTAACCTGATGTTAACCTGGTGTTAGCCTCAATTTTAAACGCTCACTATTAGAAAATATCAAAGAGCCAGAAGGGCGAGGGGATGGGTCTTCCCGCACCCCTGTTGCCTGGTTGCTGCCTGGGGCGGGGGGGCCAGGAGGAGGAGTTGTCCTGCTGGTTCGGGGTCTGTGGTCGCTGGGGGGCTGCTGGCCCCCGGATGTGCCCGCTACGCCACACTCCAGCAGAGGTGGGGGATGGATGCATGTGCTGTGCGAGTGTGTGTGGATGTGTTTTTTTTTTTATTGGGCACGTCTTGACTCCCGGGGCGCTTGCCCAGGGGCACTGGGGCAGGCGCTGGCCCACTGCGGTTGGCTGTCTGGGGCGCCTGGCCCTCTCGGGTGTTGGGCGGGGCCCCTGCCGGGGGGTTTGGTGGCGCTCGGGCTCGCGGGGGCCGGTTCCGGCGCGCGGCCCATGTCTGGGTGGCGGGGCTGGTAGGCTGCCGCCTCTGGTCGCCGGGGGGGCTCTGCCCGATGCTTGTGGGGGCTCTGTCCGGGAGCTTCCTCTGCTGTCTTCTGGGGGGATGCGTGGTTGTCCCTATGGTGGGCTTCCCGGGTTCTGTGCTCCTTGGGGGCTGTTGGTGGCCTGGGTCTGGGGGCCCTCTCGGCCTGCTTCTGATTGCTGGGGGGGGGGGGGTGGATTGTGGCACTATACACTGATATTTAAGCATGGTTATTATGTGGGACCATCTATGTGTATTGCATGTTCATGCACACACACACACACACACACACTCACACACACTTGTTTGTTTGTTTGTGTGTTTGTTCTCTGCTTGTTTGTTTGTGTGTTTGTTCTCTGCTTGTTTGTTTTTTGTGTTTGTTCTCTGCTTATTTGTGTGTTTGTTTGTTCTCTGCTTGTTTGTTTGTGTGTTTGTTCTCTGCTTGTTTGTTTGTGTGTTTGTTCTCTGCTTGTTTGTTTTTTGTGTTTGTTCTCTGCTTATTTGTGTGTTTGTTCTCTACTTTTTTGTTTGTGTGTTTGTTCTCTGCTTGTTTGTTTTTTGTGTTTGTTCTCTGCTTATTTGTGTGTTTGTTCTCTACTTTTTTGTTTGTGTGTTTGTTCTCTGCTTGTTTGTTTGTTTGTTTGTTCTCTGCTTGTTTGTTTTTGTGTGTTTGTTCTCTGCTTGTTTGTTTGTGTGTTTGTTCACTGCTTGTTTGTTTTTTGTGTTTGTTCTCTGCTTGTTTGTTTGTTTGTTTGTGTGCTTGTTCTCTGTTTGTTTGTTTGTGTGCTTGTTCTCTGCTTGTTTGTTTGTTTGTTTGTGTGTTTGTTCTCTGCTTGTTTGTTTGTTTGTTTGTGTGTGTGTTTGTTCTCTGCTTGTTTGTTTGTTTGTGTGTTTGTTCTCTGCTTATTTGTGTGTTTGTTCTCTACTTTTTTGTTAATGTGTTTGTTCTCTGCTTGTTTGTTTGTTTGTTCTCTGTTTGTTTGTTTGTTTTTGTGTTTGTTCTCTGCCTGTTTTTCATTTGTTCTCTGCTTGTTTGTTTGTGTGTTTGTTCTCTGCTTGTTTCTTTGTTTCTTTGTGTGCTTGTTCTCTGCTTGTTTGTTTGTTTGTTTGTGTGTTTGTTCTCTGCTTGTTTGTTTGTTTGTGTGCTTGTTCTCTGCTTGTTTGTTTGTTTGTGTGTTTGTTCTCTGCTTGTTTGTTTGTTTGTGAGTTTGTTCCCTGCTTGTTTGTTTGTTTGTGTGTTTGTTCTCTGCCTGTTTTTTATTTGTTCTCTGCTTGTTTGTTTGTTTGTGTGCTTGTTCTCTGCTTGTTTGTTTGTTTGTGTGCTTGTTCTCTGCTTGTTTGTTTGTTTGTGTGTTTGTTCTCTGCTGTTTGTTTGTTTGTGTGTTTGTTCTCTGCTTGTTTGTATGTTTGTTTGTTCTCTGCCTTTTTTTTATTTGATCTCTACTTGTTTGTTTGTTTGTTCCCTGCTTGTTTGTTTGTTTGTTTGTTTGTTTTTGTTTGTTCTCTGCCCGTTTTTTATTTGTTCTCTGCTTGTTTGTTTGTGTGTTTGTTCTCTTCTTTTTTGTTTGTTTGTGTGTTTGTTATCTGCCTGTTTTTATTTGTTCTCTGCTTGTTTGTTTGTTTGTGAGTTTGTTCTCTGCTTGTTTGTTTGTTTGTGTGTTTGTTCTCTGCTTGTTTGTTTGTGTGTTTGTTCTCTGCTTGTTTGTTTTTTGTGTGTTTGTTATCTGCTTGTTTGTTTTTTGTTTGTGTGTTTGTTCTCTGCTTGTTTGTTTGTTTGTGTGTATGTTCTCTGCTTGTTTATTTTTTGTGTTTGTTCTCTGCTTGTTTTTTGTTTGTGTGTTTGTTCTCTGCCTGTTTTTTATTTGTTCTTTGCTTGTTTGTTTTTTGTTTGTGTGTTTGTTCTCTGCTTGTTTGTTTGTTTGTGTGTATGTTCTCTGCTTGTTTATTTTTGTGTTTGTTCTCTGCTTGTTTTTTGTTTGTGTGTTTGTGCTCTGCCTGTTTTTTATTTGTTCTTTGCTTGTTTGTTTGTTTGTGTGTTTGTTCTCTGCTTGTTTGTTTGTTTGTGTGTTTGTTCTCTGCTTGTCTGCTTACAGGTGCTCCTGGTGCTTCTAAGGCTGGATTCCCCACAAAAGCCGTGAATCGTCTTCAGTTTTGTTTTTACAGGTGTAGCAGCTGGTTGTCGGATTTTTCATTGTTTTCTATGTTTGTCTCTTCATGTTTCTGTTCCTTTTTTTCTCTTCTTCGCTTTCCCTCTCTCTCTGTCCCCCGGTCCGGTTCGGCACTATTATCATATCATGTTAAATATTGTAACAAAAATAATTAAAGAAAAATAAGCAGCTGATGGGCGTCAAGGGGAGCTTTACATTCATAAAGCTTCCCTTGGCATCGCAAATGTGTTTAGCATAAACGGTATTCAGATTACAATTCTGCTGCCATAATGCTGGACAGGACAAGGGTCAGGGGCGTCTGTAGCTTGAGCAAACATTCGGGCTGTAGCCCAGACATGAAAACAATTTTTAAAGGGGGTCTGTGCATATTCATATCCTTGTCTCTACTAGGTATTTTATGTTGTGTCAGGCTGGATATTTCTGATGTGTGTTAGGCGAGTTTCTTTTAGCTTTAGCCCTTATCCATCAGATTCTAAAGTGAATAGCTTTGTTTTGTAACAAAGTAAGGTGCGCCTTGTTGGCTTTTAATCAACAGGACGATTATAGCGAAATATTCTTTTACATTCATCATGACATATCAAATTGCTTTCTTTTTCCTTTTAAATTGGCATTAGGAAAACAAAACAACTTCCCCTTAAATATATGTCTATATATATCGGCATAAAATAAAAGACTCAATACACACGAGTTCCAAAATTTCACACCATTAACAACCTCAGTTCACTCCCATAGACTTTTATATCTCCACAACTTTCTTTAGCACACCGAGAAACAACAGAAAAATAGCCTCAGAGCAGCTAAAAAGACAAGTTTCTCACCGTTGCTCTCTGTATTTCAAAGTACGCCGATATCGGAGCTTTCAGCGGCTCTACAGGTGACAGGTGAGTGGTTAGCCTGTTAGCCACAGAGCTTTCAGCGGCTCTACAGGTGACAGGTGAGTGGTTAGCCTGTTAGCCACAGAGCTAGCAGCGGCTCTACAGATGACAGGTGAGTGGTTAGCCTGTTAGCCACAGAGCTAGCAGCGGCTCTACAGATGACAGGTGAGTGGTTAGCCTGTTAGCCACAGAGCTTTCAGCGGCTCTACAGGTGACAGGTGAGTGTTAGTCTGTTAGCCACAGAGCTTTCAGCGGCTCTACAGGTGACAGGTGAGTGTTAGCCTGTTAGCCACAGAGCTAGCAGCGGCTCTACAGATGACAGGTGAGTGGTTAGCCTGTTAGCCACAGAGCTAGCAGCGGCTCTACAGATGACAGGTGAGTGGTTAGCCTGTTAGCCACAGAGCTTTCAGCGGCTCTACAGGTGACAGGTGAGTGGTTAGCCTGTTAGCCACAGAGCTTTCAGCGGCTCTACAGGTGACAGGTGAGTGTTAGTCTGTTAGCCACAGAGCTTGCAGCGGCTCTACAGGTGACAGGTGAGTGGTTAGCCTGTTAGCCACAGAGCTAGCAGCGGCTCTACAGATGACAGGTGAGTGTTAGCCTGTTAGCCACAGAGCTAGCAGCGGCTCTACAGGTGACAGGTGAGTGGTTAGCCTGTTAGCCACAGAGGTAGCAGCGGCTCTACAGATGAGTGTTAGTCTGTTAGCCACAGAGCTAGCATTAGCATGGACAACGGTAAGCGTTTATAAGCCTTTATTTTGATAACTGACTCGTCTTACCGACGTACTTGTCTCCGGACTTCCAATCGGTATGTGCTCTGGCTTTCTTTCGGTGTAACTCGGGATTTTTCTCCTTTTTCTGTCCTTTTTACATGTAGCTGCGCGTTACTTCTCTGGTTTAGGTCAGAAAATAAGGTAAAAATCGCGCGCCTGCAGTTCACTTCCGAGCTGAGAGGCTGAAGTGGCCTGCGTAGCCCCTGATTGGCTGTTGAGGCACTCCCCACGTCGGGTCATACAACTGTGCGGTGCATTCAAATGCAACAGGAACATTAAACTTTACCGATGCAAACATAAAATAAATACTCTCCCGCTTCTTTTATTGGTCTCTATGTCAGTCCAGAGAGATTTGGGGCTGAAGCCCCGAATGACCAGGTCCAGTGTTTCTGGTCCAGGTATCTGTAGTCCTCCACCTTCTCTCAGGATGGAGGCAGCAGCTCCTCCTGGCAGCCTGCGCTGCGGCCGGTCCGCCACCGGGGGGCGCTGCTGGACAACAGCCCGGCCTAGGAGCACCGAGGTGTCGGGTTGCAGCTGACCTCAGAGCAGCCTCTGTGGGTTAGCATCGGACCTGCTCATTATGTCATGATACTTAGCGGGTTTCATGACGTCACCAGCCCGCCCCCCCATGAAGCCATCGCTCAGCAAAGCGGATGTTCTGGGACATTTCCTTCACAATAAAGGTTTAACATGAGCTTTGGTTTTGGATAAAGATGAAAAACTCTTGTTTTATTTTTGTTTTATTGCTCTTTCAAAGGGAAATAACTAAAGTGTTCAACAGAATCATTCTTTATTAACCCCCAAAGGAACATTTCATTGTTGCAAATCTACAATTTAGCTAAATATCTAAAAAAAAAAAAAAGAAGCAGATTCACATTTAAACGTCTCTTCCTTTAAGATCAGGCTTCAAACTTTTCTTTCTGATAAAGCTCATAGTTAGGGCTCAGGTGACCCAAAACAGCCGGTCCAGGCCGGTTCTGGTTCTGGTTCTGGTTCTGATGGAGGTTTCTTAATGCACCAGTCCCTTCACAAACTCTGAACAATCAACAAACCAAATTGCAGTTATTGTACATTAACTGTACATAGCTCACTGTTTATACTGTTAATCTGTTTATACTGCCACATGTATATATATATATGGGGGGGGGGGGGGCGAGATCTCGTGCCACGAGATCTCGCGATATTAAACTCCGCGATATTTCTCGTCACTTCAAAAATCTGTATCGTGATTTTTTTTTTTTTTGCTTGATCACTTATTTATTTATTTTCATTACACCAGAGACGGTGAAAACTAAGAAAATCTTTGATTAGGCCTACACTACAAATGTTGTTAAGAGTTATAAATGCATGTGCAACTCAGTTCAATAAAAGTCTGTTATCCAGTCATAATTTGTCATTTTAGTTTTCTTAAAATATCGTATCGTATCGATCTCGTGAACCCAATATCGTGTATCTATCGTCTTGTGAGATGAGTGTATCGTCACACCCCTAATATATATATATATATATATATATATATATATATATATATATATATATATATATATGTGTGTGTATACAGATTTGCCACTGGTGTTTTTATACGTCTTTTAGTTGTATATAGAATTTTAAAATATTTTTTGTTTCTTTTTCACCTCCTACTTTATATATATTATATTTTACTTCATGTTCATTGCTGTTTTGCACCAGGGATAAGAGGGAAACACTATTTCTGTTCTGTGTATGTCCTGCACATATGGCAGCATTGACAATAAAGTTGACTTGATTATCAGGACCGGCTCTGAGTGAGACCAGCTGTGGATGTTTGGTCCGATCCGGCTGTTCACACAGATGAGCTCCATCCCATCGTCCTGAAGAAGAAAGAAAAGCTGTTTCCCTTCATTATAAACTGCATGTCACACATGCTTTTCCCCCTTCACCTTCTCTGGAATTAATTAGACTCTGATGTGAGAAAGAGAAACAGTAAAATCACTTAATGAGATCCATCCATTAAAAACTACTTTCAGTGAAATGTTGGGACTGATTCTGGAGTTTTATTGTGAAAGGCTGCAGCGGAAGTGAGTGTTAATGTCTCCGGCATCTTTACAGAGCAGCAGCAGCTCTCACTTTATTTAAAAGTCTCCCTCCGACGGGACGGACGCTCCCCGACCCCCACAGCCCCGGAGCCCGCAGTCCGGCCGCAGGTCGCACCGTCATGGCCTCCGTCACCTGCCGGGTCCAGTTCCTGGAGGACTCGGATCCGTTTATATGCACCAACTTCCCCGAACCCCGGAGACCTCCGACGGTCAACCTGGAGGAGAACCTGCCGCTCAGCGAGCAGATCGCCGGGATCCACAACCTGCTGGAGCCGCCGCTGAAGGTGGGTCACCTGGTGCATGGGTCACTTTACTGCCTGTCCCCGGACCGGACCGGACCGGACCGGACCGGACCGGACCGGACCGGACCGGACCGGACCGGACCGGACCGGACCGGAGTCTGCTTTAACGCTCCTTCTGGCAGGGGGACCACCAATGGAAACTAGCCTTTTGGCTATAATTGGGTGCATTTACATTTTCTTTGTAAAATGTCAATTAGTGTACGCTGTCCTTCTATAACAAATAAAGTTAATAATAATAATACAGAAACAAACCATGAAGGGAATAAAGTTAGACAGAATTAAAAGTTTAATGTGATATAAATATATAAATCTATAAACCCAGAATCTGAGGCAGAACCAGAGTTAGTTCAGTTCTGAGCAGCTTTAAGGTGAATATCTGCAGATGTTTCCATGGTAACAGCAGCATAGATTCACTGAAACATGTTCCAACATGAACATAAACCCAGAATCTGAGGCAGAACCAGAGTTAGTTCAGTTCTGAGCAGCTTTAAAGTGAATATCTGCAGATGTTTCCATGGTAACAGCTGCAGAGATTCACTGAAACATGTTCCAACATGAACATAAACCCAGAATCTGAGGCAGAACCAGAGTTAGTTCAGTTCTGAGCAGCTTTAAAGTGAATATCTGCAGATGTTTCCATGGTAACAGCTGCAGAGACTCACTGAAACATGTTCCAACATGAACATAAACCCAGAATCTGAGTCAGAACCAGAGTTAGTTCAGTTCTGAGCAGCTTTAAAGTGAATATCTGCAGATGTTTCCATGGTAACAGCTGCAGAGATTCACTGAAACATGTTCCAACATGAACATAAACCCAGAATCTGAGTCAGAACCAGAGTTAGTTCAGTTCTGAGCAGCTTTAAAGTGAATATCTGCAGATGTTTCCATGGTAACAGCTGCAGTGTCTCATGACAAAATGCTTCAAAAACCACATAAAGTACTTAATATGGCTGTCAAAATCACACCAGTGTAGTTGGAAATTAATTGTTATACAATAAATTATAATTAATTGTCTGTTTCTGGTAATTTAATGTAAAATAAAAAATCTAATCATTTTTTGTTGCTCGCCTGAGTCCAAATCTGAGGGAATTTTATTCCTGTTTGGTGATATAAAGTCCTGTTTTTCACATTCACTGGAGGAGAATGTGTGACAGGCTGCTGGGAACAAAGTGCCTAAAGATCCAGTTTAAAACGGCTTCTTTGCTCCTGACCACTTTACAGATGTCAGGAAGGCCTGGGGACACCTTTAAACTGTGAAAGACGTATCATGGAGTGAGTAGCTGCTGGATGTGGGTGTCCTGGCCTCGCTGCCGCCCTCCTGCATGACAAGTGTCTCTGATTGCAGCTGCTGAGGCAGAAGTGTAACCAGAAAAGTGAAAGAATGCAGGTCAGGGAGGTGGAGGCGTGGCCTCTGAGCAGAAGCAGAATAACCTCTGCACCCGCTTCCTGTCGCACGGCTCCATAATGATGCTGCTTTGTGCTGCGAGCCAGCTCCTCCAAACAGGAAGTGAAGGCAGGCAGCGTCATGCTCCTCTGGCTCAGCACCACGTCACGTCAGGAAGTTGTTTTTCATGCCCGGACTCATCCCAGTCAGAGGTTAAAGTAGTGCAGGTTGGGTTGAACTCTTTAAGGAATCCTCCTAATCAGCCTAGAGGAGGAAAGAAAGGACCATTTCAACATTTTACTGACAAACACTGAGCAAACCGTGAGATTTCTGCTTCCATCAGGAAAAAAATAACCAAATATAAACTAAAGATTCCGATATTCCCAGAGATGAAAGTAAGTCCTGAAGGAGAGCTCAGATCGGTGCTGATGGGGCAGCGATGCCATGACGTTAAGCTAACGTAGCGTAGCATAGCGTTGGTGTCTGAGCGTAGAGTTGGCGCCTGCTTCTTCTTCCGGCTTCTTCTTCCGGCTTCTTCTTCCGGCTTCTTCTTCCGGCTTCTTCCGGCTTCTTCTTCCGGCTTCTTCTTCCTGCTTCTTCCCGCTTCTTCTTCCCGCTTCTTCCGGCTTCTTCCTGCTTCTTCTTCCCGCTTTTTCCGGCTTCTTCCTGCTTCTTCCGGCTTCTTCTTCCGGCTTCTTCTTCCTGCTTCTTCTTCCCGCTTCTTCCCGCTTCTTCTTCCTGCTTCTTCCGGCTTCTTCTTCCTGCTTCTTCTTCCGGCTTCTTCCCGCTTCTTCTTCCTGCTTCTTCCGGCTTCTTCTTCCGGCTTCTTCTTCCTGCTTCTTCTTCCGGCTTCTTCCCGCTTCTTCTTCCTGCTTCTTCCCGCTTCTTCTTCCTGCTTCTTCCTGCTTCTTCCCGCTTCTTCTTCCCGCTTCTTCCTGCTTCTTCTTCCTACTTCTTCCTATTTCTTCTTCGCGCTTCTTCCTACTTCTTCTTCCTACTTCTTCTTCCTGCTTCTTCTTCCTACTTCTTCTTCCTGCTTCTTCCCGCTTCTTCTTCCCGCTTCTTCTTCCTGCTTCTTCCCGCTTCTTCTTCCCGCTTCTTCCGGCTTGTTCCGGCTTGTTCCGGCTTCTTCTTCCTGCTTCTTCTTCCTGCTTCTTCTTCCTGCTTCTTCTTCCCGCTTCTTCCGGCTTCTTCCTGCTTCTTCCTACTTCTTCTTCCCGCTTCTTCTTCCTGCTTCTTCCTGCTTCTTCTTCCTACTTCTTCCTATTTCTTCTTCGCGCTTCTTCCTACTTCTTCTTCCTGCTTCTTCTTCCTGCTTCTTCTTCCCGCTTCTTCCTACTTCTTCTTCCTACTTCTTCTTCCCGCTTCTTCCTGCTTCTTCTTCCTGCTTCTTCTTCCCGCTTCTTCCTACTTCTTCTTCCTGCTTCTTCTTCCCGCTTCTTCCTACTTCTTCTTCCTACTTCTTCTTCCCGCTTCTTCCTACTTCTTCTTCCTACTTCTTCTTCCCGCTTCTTCTTCCCGCTTCTTCCTGCTTCTTCTTCCCGCTTCTTCCTACTTCTTCTTCCTGCTTCTTCTTCCCGCTTCTTCCTACTTCTTCTTCCTACTTCTTCTTCCCGCTTCTTCTTCCCGCTTCTTCCTACTTCTTCTTCCCGCTTCTTCTTCCTACTTCTTCTTCCCGCTTCTTCCTACTTCTTCTTCCCGCTTCTTCTTCCCGCTTCTTCCTACTTCTTCTTCCCGCTTCTTCTTCCTGCTTCTTCTTCCCGCTTCTTCCTACTTCTTCTTCCTACTTCTTCTTCCCGCTTCTTCTTCCTACTTCTTCTTCCCGCTTCTTCCTACTTCTTCTTCCCGCTTCTTCTTCCCGCTTCTTCCTACTTCTTCTTCCCGCTTCTTCCTACTTCTTCTTCCCGCTTCTTCTTCCCGCTTCTTCCTACTTCTTCTTCCCGCTTCTTCCTACTTCTTCTTCCTACTTCTTCTTCCTGCTTCTTCTTCCCGCTTCTTCCTACTTCTTCTTCCTACTTCTTCTTCCCGCTTCTTCTTCCTACTTCTTCTTCCCGCTTCTTCCTACTTCTTCTTCCCGCTTCTTCCTACTTCTTCTTCCCGCTTCTTCTTCCCGCTTCTTCCTACTTCTTCTTCCCGCTTCTTCCTACTTCTTCTTCCTACTTCTTCTTCCTGCTTCTTCTTCCCGCTTCTTCCTACTTCTTCTTCCCGCTTCTTCTTCCTACTTCTTCTTCCCGCTTCTTCTTCCTACTTCTTCTTCCCGCTTCTTCCTACTTCTTCTTCCCGCTTCTTCCTACTTCTTCTTCCCGCTTCTTCTTCCTACTTCTTCTTCCCGCTTCTTCCTACTTCTTCTTCCCGCTTCTTCTTCCTGCTTCTTCCTACTTCTTATTCCCGCTTCTTCTTCCTGCTTCTTCTTCCCGCTTCTTCCTACTTCTTCTTCCCGCTTCTTCCTGCTTCTTCTTCCCGCTTCTTCCTACTTCTTCTTCCTACTTCTTCTTCCCGCTTCTTCTTCCTACTTCTTCTTCCCGCTTCTTCTTCCTACTTCTTCTTCCCGCTTCTTCCTACTTCTTCTTCTTCCTACTTCTTCTTCCCGCTTCTTCCTACTTCTTCTTCCCGCTTCTTCTTCCCGCTTCTTCCTGCTTCTTCCTACTTCTTCTTCCCGCTTCTTCTTCCCGCTTCTTCCTACTTCTTCTTCCCGCTTCTTCCTACTTCTTCTTCCCGCTTCTTCTTCCTACTTCTTCTTCCCGCTTCTTCCTACTTCTTCTTCCCGCTTCTTCTTCCCGCTTCTTCCTACTTCTTCTTCCCGCTTCTTCCTACTTCTTCTTCCTGCTTCTTCTTCCCGCTTCTTCCTACTTCTTCTTCCTACTTCTTCTTCCCGCTTCTTCTTCCTACTTCTTCTTCCCGCTTCTTCTTCCTACTTCTTCTTCCCGCTTCTTCCTACTTCTTCTTCCCGCTTCTTCCTACTTCTTCTTCCCGCTTCTTCTTCCCGCTTCTTCCTACTTCTTCTTCCCGCTTCTTCCTACTTCTTCTTCCTGCTTCTTCTTCCCGCTTCTTCCTACTTCTTCTTCCTGCTTCTTCTTCCCGCTTCTTCTTCCTACTTCTTCTTCCCGCTTCTTCTTCCTACTTCTTCTTCCCGCTTCTTCCTACTTCTTCTTCCCGCTTCTTCCCGCTTCTTCTTCCTACTTCTTCTTCCCGCTTCTTCCTACTTCTTCTTCCCGCTTCTTCTTCCTGCTTCTTCCCGCTTCTTCTTCCTACTTCTTCTTCCCGCTTCTTCTTCCTACTTCTTCTTCCTGCTTCTTCTTCCCGCTTCTTCTTCCCGCTTCTTCTTCCCGCTTCTTCCTGCTTCTTCTTCCTACTTCTTCTTCCCGCTTCTTCTTCCTACTTCTTCTTCCCGCTTCTTCCTACTTCTTCTTCCTGCTTCTTCTTCCTACTTCTTCTTCCCGCTTCTTCTTCCTGCTTCTTCTTCCCGCTTCTTCTTCCCGCTTCTTCCCGCTTCTTCCTACTTCTTCTTCCCGCTTCTTCTTCCCGCTTCTTCCTACTTCTTCTTCCCGCTTCTTCCTACTTCTTCTTCCTGCTTCTTCCCGCTTCTTCTTCCTACTTCTTCTTCCCGCTTCTTCTTCCTACTTCTTCTTCCCGCTTCTTCTTCCTACTTCTTCTTCCCGCTTCTTCCTACTTCTTCTTCCCGCTTCTTCCTACTTCTTCTTCCCGCTTCTTCTTCCTACTTCTTCTTCCCGCTTCTTCCTACTTCTTCTTCCCGCTTCTTCTTCCTGCTTCTTCCTACTTCTTCTTCCCGCTTCTTCTTCCTACTTCTTCCTATTTCTTCTTCGCGCTTCTTCCCGCTTCTTCCTACTTCTTCTTCGCGCTTCTTCCTACTTCTTCTTCCTGCTTCTTCTTCCTGCTTCTTCTTCCCGCTTCTTCTTCCTACTTCTTCTTCCCGCTTCTTCCTGCTTCTTCCCGCTTCTTGTTTGCTTGTTTGGGTGAAATCTGCTCCAGAGTTTCACGAGTCTTTTTGCAGCCCGCTGCGAGGCGTCTGAGCCCCGCAGGAATCACCAAACATCAGATAAAGATCAGAGCGCCGGTCCCTCCAGAACACATTCCTCCACAGACCCCCTAATTGTTCCCATCATGCTTTGGGGCTCGACCTGTGGCTTGGTTGATCCACAGAGATGATATGAGCTGCCCGGAGGAATTCTGCACGAGGGAGGAAGAGGGAGGGACCTGTAAACAGCAGATAAGGATGGATGGTCGGATGCAACACTAACAACATGGAGGATAAGAGCTGAACGGGCTTTTCCTTCCGCAGCTGCACAGAAATGATGACTTTGTTTTGTTTGCTGAGTCAGTTTGAAATGCTTTGAATTAAAGGAGCAGTTACAAGTTCTAGTAACCATGGCGACGCTCCTGTGGAAGGAGTTGAGAAGCATCCAGAACGTGCTGGTAGCAGCAGCGAGTGAGAAACTAAGTGAACCCCTGATCCAGCAGCTGGTAGCAGCAGCGAGTGAGAAACTAAGTGAACCCCTGATCCAGCAGCTGGTAGCAGCAGCGAGTGAGAAACTAAGTGAACCCTTGATCCAGCAGCTGGTAGCAGCAGCGAGTGAGAAACTAAGTGAACCCCTGATCCAGCAGCTGGTAGCAGCAGTGAGAAACTAAGTGAACCCCTGATCCAGCAGCTGGTAGCAGCAGTGAGTGAGAAACTAAGTGAACCCCTGATCCAGCAGCTGGTAGCAGCAGTGTGTGAGAAACTAAGTGAACCCCTGATCCAGCAGCTGGTAGCAGCAGTGTGTGAGAAACTAAGTGAACCCCTGATCCAGCAGCTGGTAGCAGCAGTGTGTGAGAAACTAAGTGAACCCCTGATCCAGCAGCTGGTAGCAGCAGTGAGTGAGAAACTAAGTGAACCCCTGATCCAGCAGCTGGTAGCCGCAGTGAGTGAGAAACTAAGTGAACCCCTGATCCAGCAGCTGGTAGCAGCAGCGAGTGAGAAACTAAGTGAACCCCTGATCCAGCAGCTGGTAGCAGCAGCGAGTGAGAAACTAAGTGAACCCCTGATCCAGCAGCTGGTAGCAGCAGTGAGTGAGAAACTAAGTGAACCCCTGATCCAGCAGCTGGTAGCAGCAGTGAGTGAGAAACTAAGTGAACCCCTTATCCAGCAGCTGCTAGCAGCAGTGAGTGAGAAACTAAGTGAACCCCTGATGCAGCAGCTGGTAGCAGCAGTGAGAAACTAAGTGAACCCCTGATCCAGAAGCTGGTAGCAGCAGTGAGAAACTAAGTGAACCCCTGATCCAGAAGCTGGTAGCAGCAGCTGGTAGCAGCAGTGTGTGAGAAACTAAGTGAACCCCTGATCCAGCAGCTGGTAGCAGCAGTGAGTACTCAGCGGTTCTGCAGACGGCTAAAAATAGACTCTGATCTGAAAACGGATGGTTCCCTGGAGGAGGAGAGGAGGCCCTGCAGAGAATGTGGCCCTGCAGAGAATGTGGCCCTGCAGAGAATGTGGCCCTGCAGAGAATGTGGCCCTGCAGAGAATGTGGCCCTGCAGAGAATGTGGCCCTGCAGCTTGCAGCACAGGCTGCAGCTACAGGGAGTCCAACAGGTCGGCCGGTCGGTACTCGGTGCTGAATCAGGGGCCCCATAAAGGCTCAATGACTGACTTCATCCTGCATCAAAGGACTCGGTTCTTACTTCAGATTTAAACTGCAGACTGACGGACTGTCAGCTCCCCACCTGCACACGCCTGTTCCACTGTTTCACCTTTACTGACTGTTTTATTTACTGAAAGCACCAGCAGACTCCTTCTCAGGGTGAACCTGTAAACCTGTTTCTGACTCTGATGAACCAGTTTAAGCTTTAAGGCTTCAATGGGAATCTGTGTGGGAAGCTTTCAGGTGTACAGGTGAGCGGCAGCACAAAGCCCCTCTGAGCTGTGAGAGGAACCGGTTTGCTGTGGTTGTGTTTACATACCGCACAGAGGGAGGAGCAGCATGCAGAGCACACACCTGACCTCCTCTCTGTGTTACAGGTGGAGGACTGCACCCTTCAGCTGTCCTTTAATGGGAACTACCTGGACCTGGACTCGTCCCTGACCGAGCAGCGAGATGAGCTGGAGAGCTTCTACCAAGACGTAGCGTAAGGACAGCTTCACCTGCTCCGTCACACCCACCGAACACACAGCAGCCGGCAGAGGCCCCGCCCACCTCACTTGCTGGGGGCGGGGCCTCTGAGGCTTCCTTTGTTTTGACTTGAAACTCCAGTGTTCACGTCACATGGAAACTGTGTCTCTTTCTCTCCCTCTCTCATTCTTTCCATACCTCCAAACTGTCGTTCTTTCCACTCTGATCCCAGCAGGCTGTGGTGTATAAGATGCTCTGTGTCGTCCTGCTGCTGCTCTGTGTCGTCCTGCTGCTGCTCTGTGTCCTCCTGCTGCTGCTCTGTGTTGTCCTGCTGCTGCTCTGTGTCCTCCTGCTGCTGCTCTGTGTCCTCCTGCTGCTGCTCTGTGTCCTCCTGCTGCTGCTCTGTGTTGTCCTGCTGCTGCTCTGTGTCGTCCTGCTGCTGCTCTGTGTCCTCCTGCTGCTGCTCTGTGTCCTCCTGCTGCTGCTCTGTGTCGTCCTGCTGCTGCTCTGTGTCCTCCTGCTGCTGCTCTGTGTCCTCCTGCTGCTGCTCTGTGTTGTCCTGCTGCTGCTCTGTGTCCTGCTGCTGCTCTGTGTCCTCCTGCTGCTCTGTGTCCTCCTGCTGCTGCTCTGTGTCCTCCTGCTGCTGCTCTGTGTCCTGCTGCTGCTCTGTGTCCTGCTGCTGCTCTGTGTCGTCCTGCTGCTGCTCTGTGTTGTCCTGCTGCTGCTCTGTGTTGTCCTGCTGCTGCTCTGTGTCCTCCTGCTGCTGCTCTGTGTCCTCCTGCTGCTGCTCTGTGTCGTCCTGCTGCTGCTCTGTGTCCTCCTGCTGCTCTATGTCCTCCTCCTGCTGCTGCTCTGTGTCGTCCTGCTGCTGCTCTGTGTTGTCCTGCTGCTGCTCTGTGTCCTCCTGCTGCTGCTCTGTGTCCTGCTGCTGCTCTGTGTCCTCCTGCTGCTCTGTGTCCTCCTCCTGCTGCTGCTCTGTGTCGTCCTGCTGCTGCTCTGTGTTGTCCTGCTGCTGCTCTGTGTCCTCCTGCTGCTGCTCTGTGTCCTGCTGCTGCTCTGTGTCCTCCTGCTGCTGCTGCTCTGTGTCCTCCTGCTGCTGCTCTGTGTCCTGCTGCTGCTCTGTGTCCTCCTGCTGCTGCTCTGTGTCCTGCTGCTGCTCTGTGTCCTCCTGCTGCTCTATGTCCTCCTCCTGCTGCTGCTCTGTGTCCTCCTGCTGCTCTATGTCCTCCTCCTGCTGCTCTGTGTCCTCCTGCTGCTGCTCTGTGTGCTCCTGCTGCTCTATGTCCTCCTCCTGCTGCTCTGCGTCCTCCTGCTGCTGCTCTGTGTCCTCCTGCTGCTGCTCTGTGTCCTCCTGCTGCTGCTCTGTGTCCTCCTCCTGCTGCTCTGTGTCCTCCTGCTGCTGCTCTGTGTCCTGCTGCTGCTCTGTGTCCTGCTGCTGCTCTGTGTCGTCCTGCTGCTGCTCTGTGTTGTCCTGCTGCTGCTCTGTGTCCTCCTGCTGCTGCTCTGTGTCCTCCTGCTGCTGCTCTGTGTCGTCCTGCTGCTGCTCTGTGTCGTCCTGCTGCTGCTCTGTGTCCTCCTGCTGCTCTATGTCCTCCTCCTGCTGCTGCTCTGTGTCGTCCTGCTGCTGCTCTGTGTTGTCCTGCTGCTGCTCTGTGTCCTCCTGCTGCTGCTCTGTGTCCTGCTGCTGCTCTGTGTCCTGCTGCTGCTCTGTGTCCTCCTGCTGCTCTGTGTCCTCCTCCTGCTGCTGCTCTGTGTCGTCCTGCTGCTGCTCTGTGTTGTCCTGCTGCTGCTCTGTGTCCTCCTGCTGCTGCTCTGTGTCCTGCTGCTGCTCTGTGTCCTCCTGCTGCTGCTGCTCTGTGTCCTCCTGCTGCTGCTCTGTGTCCTGCTGCTGCTCTGTGTCCTCCTGCTGCTGCTCTGTGTCCTGCTGCTGCTCTGTGTCCTCCTGCTGCTCTATGTCCTCCTCCTGCTGCTGCTCTGTGTCCTCCTGCTGCTCTATGTCCTCCTCCTGCTGCTCTGTGTCCTCCTGCTGCTGCTCTGTGTGCTCCTGCTGCTCTATGTCCTCCTCCTGCTGCTCTGCGTCCTCCTGCTGCTGCTCTGTGTCCTCCTGCTGCTGCTCTGTGTCCTCCTGCTGCTGCTCTGTGTCCTCCTCCTGCTGCTCTGTGTCCTCCTGCTGCTGCTCTGTGTCCTCCTAGTGCTCTGTGTCCTCCTGCTGCTCTGTGTCCTCCTGCTGCTGCTCTGTGTCCTCCTAGTGCTCTGTGTCCTCCTGCTGCTCTATGTCCTCCTCCTGCTGCTCTGTGTCCTCCTGCTGCTGCTCTGTGTCCTCCTGCTGCTCTGTGTCCTCCTGCTGCTGCTCTGTGTCCTCCTGCTGCTCTGTGTCCTGCTGCTGCTGCTTTGTGTCCTGCTGCTGCTGCTCTGTGTCCTCCTGCTGCTGCTCTGTTTCCTCCTGCTGCTGCTCTGTGTCCTGCTGCTGCTCTGTGTCCTCCTGCTGCTGCTCTGTGTCGTCCTCCTGCTGCTGCTCTGTGTCGTCCTCCTGCTGCTCTGTGTCCTCCTGCTGCTGCTGCTTTGTGTCCTCCTGCTGCTGCTCTGTGTCCTCCTGCTGCTGCTGCTCTGTGTCCTCCTGCTGCTGCTCTGTGTCCTCCTGCTGCTGCTCTGTGTCCTCCTGCTGCTCCTCTGTGTCCTCCTGCTGCTGCTGCTCTGTGTCCTCCTGCTGCTCCTCTGTGTCCTCCTGCTGCTGCTGCTCTGTGTCATCCTGCTGCTGCTCTGTGTCCTCCTGCTGCTGCTCTGTGTCCTCCTCCTGCTGCTCTGTGTCCTCCTGCTGCTGCTCTGTGTCCTCCTGCTGCTGCTCTGTTTCCTCCTGCTGCTGCTCTGTGTCCTCCTGCTGCTGCTCTGTGTCCTCCTGCTGCTGCTCTGTGTCCTCCTGCTGCTGCTCTGTGTCCTCCTGCTGCTGCTCTGTGTCCTCCTGCTGCTGCTCTGTGTCCTCCTGCTGCTGCTCTGTGTCCTCCTGCTGCTGCTCTGTGTCCTCCTGCTGCTGCTCTGTGTCCTCCTGCTGCTGCTCTGTGTCCTCCTGCTGCTGCTCTGTGTCCTCCTGCTGCTGCTCTGTGTCCTCCTGCTGCTGCTCTGTGTCCTGCTGCTGCTGCTCTGTGTCCTGCTGCTGCTGCTCTGTGTCCTCCTGCTGCTGCTCTGTGTCCTCCTGCTGCTGCTGCTCTGTGTCCTCCTGCTGCTGCTCTGTGTCCTCCTGCTGCTGCTCTGTGTCCTCCTGCTGCCTCTGCTCTGTGTCCTCCTGCTGCTGCTGCTCTGTGTCCTCCTGCTGCTGCTCTGTGTCCTCCTGCTGCTGCTGCTCTGTGTCCTCCTTTAATCTCTGAGCACTAACCTTTTCTCTCTTGTTTCCACAGGAAGGGGAAGAAGCCCCTCCTGATCCTGAGGACTCAGCTCTCCGTACGCGTCCACTCCATCCTGGGTAAATATCTGCCTCTATGTAACTATCTGCCCCTGGGTAACTATCTGCCCCTGGGTAATTATCTTCCCCTGTCGATGACTCAGGGGAAACCCTCAGTCAGGAGGCACTTTCCTCCTTCTTTCTGTCCACACTTCCACCGCAGTCAGCTGGAAGGATTCCCTCTGAGTCAGAGAGCTCTGAGTTTATAGCCCAGCTGTTTGTCTTTCTGTCAGCTGTGTTCCTGCTGCATTCCAGATGTTTCCCAGAGGTTTCTGCAGCTGTGAGCGTACACAGCAGGAGCCTCTATATCTGTGTCAGTAATAAGTGGAAATGGATTTGTTTACATATGAATATATCACTGCTGCTATGGATTCCTGTCTAATTATACCAGCATACTGCATACTGCATACTACATACTGCATACTTCCATACTGCATACTCCATACTGCATACTACATACTGCATACTACATCCTGCATACTCCATACTGCATACTACATACTCCATACTGCATACTCCATACTGCATACTCCATACTGCATACTCCATACTTTATACTGCATACTGCATACTGCATACTCCATACTTCCATACTACATACTGCATACTCCATACTGCATACTACATACTGCATACTTCCATACTACATACTACAAACTGCATACTGCGTACTGCATACTACATACTGCGTACTACATACTTCATACTGCATACTATATACTGCATACTGCATACTACATACTGCGTACTACATACTGCATACTGCATACTACATACTGCATACTACATACTGCATACTACATACTGCATACTACATACTGCATACTACATACTGCATACTGCATACTACATACTGCATACTTCCATACTACATACTACATACTACATACTGCATACTGCGTACTGCATACTACATACTGCGTACTACATACTGCATACTGCATACTACATACTACATACTGCATACTACATACTGCATACTGCATACTACATACTGCATACTTCCATACTACATACTACATACTACAAACTGCATACTACATACTGCATACTGCATACTGCATACTGCGTACTACATACTTCATACTGCATACTATATACTGCATACTGCATACTACATACTGCGTACTACATACTACATACTGCATACTACATACTACATACTGCATACTACATACTGCATACTATATACTGCATACTACATACTGCATACTATATACTGCATACTACATACTACATACTGCATACTGCATACTATATACTGCATACTACATACTATATACTGCATACTACATACTACATACTGCATACTACATACTGCATACTATATACTGCATACTACATACTATATACTGCATACTGCATACTACATACTACATACTGCATACTATATACTGCATACTACATACTACATACTGCATACTACATACTTCATACTGCATACTATATACTGCATACTGCATACTACATACTGCGTACTACATACTGCGTACTTCCATACTACATACTGCATACTGCATACTTCCATACTACATACTGCATACTACATCCTGCATACTACATCCTGCATACTCCATACTGCATACTGCATACTACATACTACATACTGCGTACTGCATACTCCATACTGCATACTACATACTGCATACTTCCATACTACATACTGCATACTGCATACTACATCCTGCATACTACATCCTGCATACTACATACTACATCCTGCATACTACATCCTGCATACTCCATACTGCATACTTCCATACTACATACTGCATACTACATCCTGCATACTACATCCTGCATACTCCGTACTGGCATACTACATACTGCATACTACATACTACATACTGCATACTACATGCTGCATACTATATACTGCATACTGCATACTTCCATACTACATACTGCATACTACATACTGCATACTATATGCTGCATACTATATACTGCATACTACATACTTCCATACTACATACTGCATACTACATACTGCATACTGCATACTTCCATACTACATACTGCATACTACATACTGCATACTACATGCTGCATACTATATACTGCATACTACATACTGCATACTACATACTGCATACTACATGGTGCATACTATATACTGCATACTACATGCTGCATACTACATACTGCATACTACATACTGCATACTATATACTGCATACTGCATACTGCATACTTCCATACTACAAACTGCATACTACATACTGCATACTACATACTGCATACTATATACTCCATACTGCATACTACATACTGCATACTCCATACTACATACTGCATACTACATGCTGCATACTATATACTGCATACTGCATACTTCCATACTACATACTTCATACTACATCCTGCATACTAAATACTGGATACTGCATACTTCCATACTACATACTGCATACTACATAGTGCATACTACAAACTACATACTGCGTACTGCATACTACATACTACATACTGCGTACTACATACTACATACTGCATACATCCATACTGCATACTACATACTGCATACTTCCATACTACATACTGCATACTCCATACTGCATACCACATACTGCATACTTCCATACTATATACGGCATGAGTAGTAACCTCATGATGCATACCCAACAATTCGGAGAATCTTGTATTTATCCGGGAACTTCTCGCTGACTCAAACTCGCATACTAACTCAGAAAGTTAGTAGGAGAAGTAGGAGGTTTGGAACACAGTCAGTGTGTTTGTGTGCTCAGTTTCAACCTGTTCTCAGCAGGTCTGCTCGCTGTTTGTCTTTGAGATGCATTCTGGGAACTGTAGTCTTTAGACTGACGGCTGAAGGAAATGCCTCTCTGAGCTATCAGATCAGAGTCAGTCTTGTTCATCACAACTTGTTTGTTGCACCAGATGTAATAATGATGAAGAATAGAAATGGACCTCCTCTGTGTCAGCTGGCTCCACCAAAGCTCCACCCAGACTCAGAGATGCCTGTGGTTACCTCCTTAACCAAGTTTTCTTCTTCAGGCTGTGTTTACGCAGATCACCCGACACTTAAGTTGAACACAAAGGTCGGTCCAAAGGAGCAGAGTGCGTCCCTGTTGGAAAGTGGCTTCACATTGGTGCTTGTTGGGTTAATGTTGGACCAATGGAGCACCTCTGATGGTGTCACCTGAAACCGTAGCTTGGTTTGTGGCTAAATATGACCGAGCTTCAGTGTGATGAGTGTTGAACTGCCCAGAGTTCCTGTTCACAACCGCTTGTTTCTGTTTTCATCCCAGCAGACCAACCCTCCAGCCTGCTTTTTTTATTTTTAGCCCTTTTCTAGCCTTATCTGAGCCTGTTGTGTTCCTGTTGGTGGCCGAGTTAAACCCCACAGGCTTCGGTTTTATTGCCTTTAAGGGATTTGAAACAATGCAGAAAAGGCTGTGCAGACAGAGGGCGAAAGAGGAGAGATCTCTGAGAAAGAGCTGCTGCAGATCGGTGTGTTCAGCAAAAAGTGTCACCTTCTGTCACCATAGTAACACGACAAACACGGGACTGCTTTACAGCAGTTCTCACATGATTACAAATCCTTTTCTAAAGTAGTTTCCTCTGCTTATGGTCATTTAGCATCTTTGTGTGGTTCTATCATTTCTTTACTGGCCTTTTGTGTCTCTGTGATGTTTGTCTCTTTTTGTGGTCATTTTGTGTCTCTTTCTGGTAGTTTTGTGTCTCTTTGTGGTCGTTTTGTGTCTCTTTGTGGTTGTTTTATGTCTCTGTGGTAGTTTTATGCCTCTTTGTGGTCATTGTATGCCTCTTTGTGCTAGTTTTGTCTATTTGTAGTCCTTTTGTGTCTCTTTGTGGTAGTTTTATGCCTCTTTGTGGTCATTGTATGCCTCTTTGTGCTAGTTTTGTCCTTTTGTGTCTCTTTTTGTGGTCATTTTGTGTCTCTTTGTGGTCATTTTGTGTCTCTTTCTGGTAGTTTTGTGCCTCTTTGTGATAGTTTTGTGTCTCTTTGTGGTCGTTTTGTGTCTCTTTGTGGTTGTTTTATGTCTCTGTGGTAGTTTTATGCCTCTTTGTGGTCATTGTATGCCTCTTTGTGCTAGTTTTGTCTATTTGTAGTCCTTTTGTGTCTCTTTGTGGTAGTTTTATGCCTCTTTGTGGTCATTGTATGCCTCTTTGTGCTAGTTTTGTCCTTTTGTGTCTCTTTTTGTGGTCATTTTGTGTCTCTTTGTGGTAGTTTTGTGCCTCTTTGTGGTAGTTTGTGTCTCTTTGTGGTCGTTTTGTGTCTCTTTGTGGTTGTTTTGTGTCTCTTTGTGGTTGTTTTGTGTCTCTTTGTGGTTGTTTTATGTCTCTTTGTGGTTGTTTTATGTCTCTTTGTGGTTGTTTTATGCCTCTTTGTGCTAGTTTTGTCCTTTTGTGTCTCTTTTTGTGGTCATTTTGTGTCTTTTTGTGGTCATTTTGTGTCTCTTTGTGGTTGTTTTGTGTCTCTTTGTGGTCATTTTGTGTCTCTTTGTGGTTGTTTTGTGTCTCTTTGTGGTTGTTTTATGCCTCTTTGTGGTAGTTTGTGTCTCTTTGTGGTCGTTTTGTGTCTCTTTGTGGTTGTTTTGTGTCTCTTTGTGGTTGTTTTGTGTCTCTTTGTGGTTGTTTTATGTCTCTTTGTGGTTGTTTTATGTCTCTTTGTGGTTGTTTTATGTCTCTTTGTGGTTGTTTTATGCCTCTTTGTGCTAGTTTTGTCCTTTTGTGTCTCTTTTTGTGGTCATTTTGTCTCTTTTTGTGGTCGTTTTGTGGTCGTTTTGTGTCTCTTTGTGGTCGTTTTGTGTCTCTTTGTGGTTGTTTTGTGTCTCTTTGTGGTTGTTTTGTGTCTCTTTGTGGTTGTTTTATGTCTCTTTGTGGTTGTTTTATGTCTCTTTGTGGTTGTTTTATGTCTCTTTGTGGTTGTTTTATGCCTCTTTGTGCTAGTTTTGTCCTTTTGTGTCTCTTTTTGTGGTCATTTTGTCTCTTTTTGTGGTCATTTTGTGTCTCTTTGTGGTCGTTTTGTGGTCGTTTTGTGTCTCTTTGTGGTAGTTTTGTGCCTCTTTGTGGTAGTTTTGTGTCTCTTTGTAGTAGTTATGTGTCTCTTTGTGGTTGTTTTGTGCCTCTTTGTGGTAGTTTTGTGTCTCTTTGTGGTTGTTTTGTGCCTCTTTGTGGTAGTTTTGTGCCTCTTTGTGGTAGTTTTGTGTCTCTTTGTGGTTGTTTTGTGTCTCTTTGTGGTTGTTTTGTGTCTCTTTGTGGTTGTTTTGTGCCTCTTTGTGGTAGTTTTGTGTCTCTTTGTGGTTGTTTTGTGTCTCTTTGTGGTTGTTTTGTGCCTCTTTGTGGTAGTTTTGTGTCTCTTTGTGGTTGTTTTGTGCCTCTTTGTGGTAGTTTTGTGCCTCTTTGTGGTAGTTTTGTGCCTCTTTGTGGTAGTTTTGTGTCTCTTTGTGGTTGTTTTGTGTCTCTTTGTGGTAGTTTTGTGTCTCTTTGCGGTGGGTCTGCATTTCTCTGTTATTTTATAAGCAAAGTTTTAATGTCTGAGAAATTCTTTAAAAATCTTTTTTTGGGAGCTCCAGACGGAACATTTCTTTTTTTAATCTTTGAGGACTCTTTAAGTGTCTTCAGGACGAAGCCAGATGCTGTCAGAGCGCCAGCTGTTTGGCTCTGTCCCTGTGTCGAAGGTTCCTCATCAGAGGACACACTGTAAGGGTTCCACCTCTGAGGAGCAGCTCTGGGATCTCCCGTCTCTCCTGGGAAATGCTTAACTTTCCCAGAGATCCTGCCATCAGTTCTTAAACTGCCTGGCATGACCCCGCCCTTCCTGCTGAGGGGATTTCCCAGCATGCTTCCTGCTTTGAGTCCTCGCTGTGTTGTGACGGAGGCACGGCAGCGTCTGCAGCTCGGTGACTCAGGACTGAAGTGGTGACCTACAGCTGTTAAACAGTTAAGAGTTAATCTTAAACTGTTGGTCACCAAAGCTTTAATCAGGTGGAATAAATATGAATGTGTTGATCTAAGGTTTCTGATCAGTCACTTCCTGAGGAAGGTGCCCGGTGGTTCGATCCCCGACCACGTGAGGAAGTGTCCTCCGGAACATCTGACCCCCCGTTTCCTGGATGCCTCCGTCAGTGTGAGGAACAGGCCTGGACTGAGAGCTGCTTTTATCAGTCCCACTTTGTGCTGTTTCTGGCTCAGATTCAGTCCCAGGCTGTGTTCCAAACCGCATACTTCTCCTACTACTCATACTAACTTTAACTTTTTGTAAGTTCCCGGATGCATACTAGATTCTCCTAAATGTTGGGTATGCATCATGAGGTCACTACTCATACTCAAACTACCCAAGATGCAACGTAATGTGACGTTGCCGATCGTCATTTCCTGTCAAAACGGCAGTTTCAAGCTAGCTACAACGAGGGTAGGTTCACTTCCTGTTTTCAAAACAAAAGCACCAATTGTATGGTAATGGCTTTCCCTATGATAAAAGGCAACGGGTATTTTATTTTGTGAAAATAACAGGAAGTGCGTTGCTCACTGCGGCTAGCTTTAGTAGCGCCGAATTCGTGGGAACAAAATTGTAAACAGCCGGTATTTTGTCAGATTTTCAACACGTTGGGGATCTAAACGACTACTTTCTCAACTGAAAATGTTTCAAATGTTGCTAAAGTTTACAGAGTTTAGAGCTTAAAGGGATAGTTCGGGATATTTGACATGGATCTGTATGGCATCACCATAACCAGTGTCGTGCATTCAAACTGACTTACCCCCGACAGTGTCCTGTGAGCCGAGTTCTTGTCCAGTGTTGGTCAAGGCGAAAGTAGTCCGGCTTGTTTGCTGGGGTCAAGAAATTAGCGCGTTTTTCTTCCCAAAACAGTACGTGTGCTAAAGAGTGATTTATTTCATCACAAAAACCGAAGCCGGCAAAAGTCACTCCTCGTTATCACTTGGGCCCTATACTGTCTCTCATTGTGTATCAGTGCGCACGTCATTCTGACCGCGAGCTGTGCGCACGAGTCTTTCTGTTCTTAGGCAGTGCTCAACACTTACTCTGCAGACAACTGGCCATCGGGTCCAGCTGGTCTGGGACGCCTCTTCCAGTTGATCTTGGGAACATGGAAAAAAGTTCTCAAGACGCCTGCATTCAGGAGTGCAGGGAAGTCCCCGTTATTTGTGATGCAGGCAGCAGCTGTCCCGCCGACATCCTCATCTATGGTTTTGTATCTGGGGCATAACTAAATCCCACTCGTGGCAGCAGTAACATTCCACCTCTGTCTGCATTACTTCGCACTTCAAACAAGTGCACCAGGATTTGTCGGCCACCCTGGGTATCGCAGCTCCAGCAGTGGCTCCAGCTTCTGTTTCCATCACTTCTCTGTCCACCCTCTCTCTTTCTGCCCGATCTAAGTCCATTTGGCGAACTTCCTCCTCAGTATAAACGGGTTCATAAAGATACCCCCTTGGCTCTGAACGGAAGTCAATATGTTCCTCGTCGCTCTCGTTGTCAGACATCTTCCCGAGCAGTAAACAAAGTGAACTCGTGCGCACAGCTCGCGGTCAGAATGACGTGCGCACTGATACACAATGAGAGACAGTATAGGGCCCAAGTGATAACGAGGAGTGACTTTTGCCGGCTTCGGTTTTTGTGATGAAATAAATCACTCTTTGGCACACGTACTGTTTTGGGAAGAAAAACGCGCTAATTTCTTGACCCCAGCAAACAAGCCGGACTACTTTCGCCTTGACCAACACTGGACAAGAACTCGGCTCACAGGACACTGTCGGGGGTAAGTCAGTTTGAATGCACGACACTGGTTATGGTGATGCCATACAGATTCATGTCAAATATCCCGAACTATCCCTTTAAGGGAAATCAGCTTCAGGCCGGCTGATTTCGGCTCGGGCAGGAGCGAAATGCATTGTGGGTAAACGCTCTGCATACTGTCTGATCAATGAGTATACAGTATGCAGTATGTAGTATGCAGTATGTAGTAGGCGGTTTCGAACACAGCCTTTTACCTTCACTTCAGTCTCTCTGCTGACTGATCAGGTGACTCCTGCTGCAGTTCATCAGCGTTTCTGCTCCACGTCTAAAGTTTGTGGTTCACGTCTTATCTTTACCTGATAAGCTGCAGAGACGGGTGGAGGATCGGAGAGGTGACGTAGGCCTCCTATAAAGATACTAACTTCCTTCATGATGGCGTCACACATCAGATAAACTGATATTAGGCAGAACTTTTCTGTCCAATCAGGTTTTCAGTATCCTGACAGCGAGTCCCAAACTTCAGGCTTCAGTTCAGGAGTTAACCAACCAGAGGATGGTGTCTCTCTGGCCCCGCCCACTTTGTGTGATGAGGTCATCATCAAACAGAGATACACATACAGTTTATAGTTTTCTGTTTATGTCAAGTGAGACGCGTCCTTCAGGCTGTGACGTCCACATTTAGAAAAAAGGAAAAATGATCAATGATAAGGAGAATCTGTGTTCAGCCTGTCAGGAGATGCTAACAGCCTGTCAGGAGTCGCTAACAGCCTGGCAGGAGATGCTAACAGCCTGTCAGGAGATGCTAACAGCCTGTCAGGAGATGCTAACAGCCTGTCAGGAGTCGCTAACAGCCTGGCAGGAGATGCTAACAGCCTGTCAGGAGATGCTAACAGCCTGTCAGGAGTCGCTAACAGCCTGGCAGGAGTCGCTAACAGCCTGTCAGGAGATGCTAACAGCCTGTCAGGAGATGCTAACAGCCTGTCAGGAGTTGCTAACAGCTTGTCAGGAGATGCTAACAGCCTGTCAGGAGTCGCTAACAGCCTGGCAGGAGTCGCTAACAGCCTGTCAGGAGTCGCTAACAGCCTAGCAGGAGATGCTAACAACCTGTCGGAAGATGCTAACAGCCTAGCAGGAGATGCTAACAGACTGTCAGGAGTTGCTAACAGCCTGTCGGAAGATGCTAACGGCCTAGCAGGAGATGCTAACAGCCTGTCAGGAGTCGCTAACAGCCTGTCGGAAGATGCTAACAGCCTAGCAGGAGATGCTAACAGCCTGTCAGGAGTCGCTAACAGCCTAGCAGGACATGCTAACAAGCTGTCAGGAGATGCTTACAGCCTGTCAGGAGATGCTAACAGCCTAGCAGGAGATCCTAACAGCCTGTCGGGAGTTGCTAACAGCCTGTCGGGAGTCGCTAACAGCCTAGCAGGAGATCCTAACAGCCTGTCGGGAGTTGCTAACAGCTTGTCGGGAGTTGCTAACAGCCTGTCGGGAGTCGCTAACAGCCTAGCAGGAGATCCTAACAGCCTGTCGGGAGTTGCTAACAGCCTGTCGTGAGATGCTAACAGCCTAGCAGTAGATGCTAACAGCCTGTCAGGAGTCGCTAACAGCCTAGCAGGAGATCCTAACAGCTTGTCGGGAGTTGCTAACAGCTTGTCGGGAGTTGCTAACAGCCTGTCGGGAGTCGCTAACAGCCTAGCAGGAGATCCTAACAGCCTGTCGGGAGTTGCTAACAGCCTTTCGGGAGATGCAGGGCCCCGCCCTTGCAGTCAGAAAGTAAAGAGTCCGGCTGCTGCTGCCCTCTGTCTGAATAAACTTGATGACTGTTTGAGAACAACATGTAGAAAATGATTTGCGTGCGAGTCGGCCTCAGAATGTCGGGCCGAGTCACACGTCTGTGTCACCGAGCGAACGCCGTCCCACCGACCAATCAGGACGGCCGTGGGCCTGATACTGCTGTGTGTGATATGTCACAGCTGCTGTGTGCTCCAGGCTGTCCTCAGACCTGGTTTCAGGGCTCGGGTCTGGACCAGGCGCTTGTTTTCCTGTGTTCAGGCCTCACACATCGACACAGATTTCTGAGGGTCGGAACGTGGTTTCTGCCGTTGGTTAAGAAGCTGAGGAATGCATTGTGTCGAAGAGACTCACCACAAAGACGGAAACCTGAACCTGGAGCTCAGCTGCACATCCTGACAGTCTGATGCATCTGTTGTTAGCCGTTAGCTGTTAGCCTGAGATCAGTCAGCATGAAGAAGGGAGAAGGGAATGGCTGCCACCAAACCTGTTAACCTGCAGATGCTGTTAATCTCAAGGATTCTCTATAGTCACATGAACATGTTTACGGTATGAAATCAGGTCTCAGGTCCTGGTTTAATGAGCCTGAAAAATAAGTGTATAACACCAGAGAAAAATAGATAAATAACAAAGATATAAACAGTTAATTACACACCTGAGAGCAGGAGGTGGTCCGTAATATTTCACCTTTGGTGTTTATATTGTTTCCCCTGGTCCTGTACGCCATGATGCTTATTCATTTATCTTTGTTACAATACTTAACCGGCCCGGGGGAATGGAACCCGATCGGGGGACAGAGGGACAGAGGGAGAGCAAAGAAAAGGAAACGGAACAGAAATATGAAGAAACAATCAGAGGACACACTGAAAAAGCAGCAGCTGCAGCTGCAGAAACCAAACTGAAGACAGTCCACGACCTCTGGGGATCCAGCCAGGAGCACCTGGAGGCAGGCGAGCAGAGAACAAACAAACACATAAACAAACAAACAAACAGAAAAGCACAAGCAGCAGCATCACATACAACACGCAGATGGCCTCAGACCACAGGACAACACAACATGCTGCTGAGCTAATGAACGTGTGGCACCAACAGGAAATACCACCTTGAGTTTATCTGGCTTCCTTCCTGTGTGTGCAGATAAACAGGAATCTGTCCCTGTTTCCCTCTGCTTCACTCAGACTGATCCTCCTCGTAGTGATCGTAGCGTTCGTAGAGCTCGTAGCGCTCGTAGCGTTCGTAGCGTTCGTAGCGCTCGTAGCGCTCGTAGCGTTCGTAGCGCTCGTAGAGCTCGTAGCGTTCGGAGTGTTAGTAGAGGTCGTAGCGTTCGTAGCGCTCGTAGCGTTCGTAGCGCTCGTAGCGTTCGTAGCGCTCGTAGAGCTCGTAGCGTTCGGAGCGTTCGTAGAGTTTGTAGCGTTCGTAGCGCTCGTAGAGCTCGTAGCGTTCGTAGCGTTCGTAGAGTTTGTAGCGTTCGTAGCGCTCGTAGCGTTCGTAGAGTTCGTAGCGCTCGTAGCGTTCGTTGAGTTCGTAGCGTTCGTAGCGCTCGTAGCGTTCGTAGTGTTCGTAGCGCTCGTAGCGTTCGTAGCGTTCTTAGAGTTCGTAGCGTTCGTAGCGCTCGTAGCGCTCGTAGCGTTCGTAGCGCTCGTAGCGTTCGTAGCGCTCGTAGAGCTCGTAGCGTTCGGAGCGTTCGTGAGGTCGTAGCGTTCATAGAGTTTGTAGCGTTCGTAGCGCTCGTAGCGTTCGTAGAGTTCGTAGCGCTCGTAGCGTTCGTAGAGTTCGTAGCGCTCGTAGCGTTCGTAGCGCTCGTAGCGTTCGTAGCGTTCGTAGAGTTCGTAGCGTTCGTAGAGTTCGTAGCGCTCGTAGCGTTCGTAGCGTTCGTAGAGTTCGTAGCGTTCGTAGCGCTCGTAGCGTTCGTAGCGCTCGTAGCGTTCGTAGCGTTCTTAGAGTTCGTAGCGTTCGTAGAGTTCGTAGCGCTCGTAGCGCTCGTAGCGTTCGTAGCGTTCGTAGAGTTCGTAGCGTTCGTAGCGCTCGTAGCGCTCGTAGCGTTCGTAGCGTTCGTAGCGTTCGTAGCGCTCGTAGCGTTCGTAGCGCTCGTAGCGTTCGTAGCGCTCGTAGAGTTCGTAGCGCTCGTAGCGTTCGTAGAGTTCGTAGCGTTCGTAGCGCTCGTAGCGCTCGTAGTGTTCGTAGCGTTCGTAGTGCTCGTAGAGCTCGCGCCTCGGGGACGTAAAGAGGACCTGAGTTCAGTGGAGCTGCAGAGATTGTCCTAAAGCAACATGAACCTTTGGCCCTCAGTCTCAGAGTAGCAGTGCAGTCAGGACTGAGGAATTGTGTGTGCGGGCCTCATAAAACACTTATAGCTCTTTATAAGCCCTCAGCTGTTGCAGTGAAACTGTGGCTGGCTGGCAGCCATCTTGGCTCTGAGTCATCGTCCTCTCTGAGCCGGGTGAAATGAACCAGTGACGCTCCGCCGGTGACTCAGAGTTCTCAGAAACACGATGGTTGAACCTGACTCACAAACTGTGACTGTGCCGACCACATGGTGACGCCTGTGTTTCCATGCGGGTGTCCCTGCTCGCTTCTGCATGAATCTAGTCAGAGCTCAGAGGGGGCGGAGCCACTGCACGCCCTAAGACAGTGACACTAATTCTCGGGCAGTTTGTGGGCAGTTTTTTCTTGATGCCTAATGTCGGCACACTGAGCTCCGTGTTTGGTCTCAGAATGCCGACGTAGATCGTACTCTTTGACAACCGCCTCATAACACAAAAGACATACCGCTTTTTCTCCTTGAAGCACAAACAACGCATTCGCCTTCCAATCTTTCTTGAAACAGAACAACTGATGCACATGGAAGGGCATCTGCATCGATTTTTCTCTTCCTGGACATCACTATTTGTATTTCTCAATTCCACTTGTTGGGAAAATCGCATCGATTTGGAAACATTGCAATCCAGTGGCGGGATGCCGTCACTTTGCGCGTAACACAATGCATCGGCATGCATTGTGGGAAATGTAGTTTTTGGTCACTGCACGTGTTTGACTTATTTATTTTTAGACAATCATACCTTTTAAGCACTCGCGGGCCACATAACATGACGTGGCGGGCCACATTTGGCCCGCGGGCCTTGAGTTTGACACATATGCCCTAAGATGATCCGACTGAACATGGGTGTAAAGTGACAGAAGAAGAAGCTGCTTTCTGCCTCTGTGTTTAAACTGTCAACTGCTGAAAAAAGGGCAAAATCTCCTTTAATACTCTCATTCTTCTGTTGATTTCTTTATTTGCACATTTATTTAATCAAGAAAACTGACAGTAAATGAAGCAGAAATATCGATAAGTGAACTTGTTTCTGGATGGTTTTTCTTGTTGGTCGGAGGACGTCTCAGCAGACTTTGATCACGGATGCTTTGGTGTTTCTGGAGCTGCTGACGAGCAGCTTCTGCACAGCAGGTTTATTGCTTCTGTCAGCTCTGAGAATCTCACGCGGCCCGGTGAAATGTGTGTTTGTTCATCTCGCAGCAGACTGAGAGTGTCTCACTGAGGTGTGCAGCAGTGAACTCTGATCATGTGTTTCAGTGTGAGGGCAGGCGGCTGCAGGTGGGACTGCGCTGAGGGGAATAAATGCTGATGCACTTTGTTCCAGAAACTCTGGCCTTTCTCAGGGATCTCCATGTGGATGGAGAGCTGAATAAACTGTTTACTGTGCCGTAAACAGGATGCTGCAGCAGCTTTTCAGGCTGCACCACAGACAGCAGTCGGTTCTCTGGGTCATCGACCCATGACTTCCTGTCACGTGACACCTCCCGGTTACAGATGTGTTTAGATTGAGTTTTGTTGCAGATTCTCTGCTTTGATTTGTGTCCTGGAGTCAGTTTCTCAATCGTCTGCTCTCAGACTGACTCCAGTTCAGTTTGGCTGTGTTCGAAACCGCCTACTGCATACTACATACTGCATACTGCATACTGCATACTACATACTGCATACTGCATACTACATACTGCATACTACATACTGCATACTGCATACTACATACTGCATACTACATACTGCATACTACATACTGCATACTGCATACTACATACTACATACTACATACTGCATACTACATACTGCATACTACATACTGCATACTGCATACTACATACTGCATACTACATACTGCATACTGCATACTACATACTGCATACTACATACTGCATACTACATACTGCATACTGCATACTACATACTACATACTGCATACTACATACTGCATACTGCATACTACATACTACATACTGCATACTGCATACTACATACTGCATACTACATACTACATACTGCATACTACATACTACATACTACATACTGCATACTACATACTGCATACTACATACTGCATACTACATACTGCATACTACATACTACATACTGCATACTACATACTACATACTGCATACTATATACTGCATACTGCATACTACATACTACATACTGCATACTACATACTGCATACTGCATACTACATACTACATACTGCATACTACATACTTCCATACTACATACTACATACTTACATACTACATACTGCATACTTACATACTACATACTTCCATACTGCATACTACATACTGCATACTACATACTGCATACTACATACTGCATACTACATACTACATACTTCCATACTACATACTGCATACTACATACTGCATACTACATACTTCCATACTACAAACTACATACTGCATACTACATTTACGTTGCATCTTGGGTAGTTTGAGTATGAGTAGTAACCTCATGATGCATACCCAACATTTCGGCGAATCTAGTATGCATCCGGGAACTTAAAAAAAGTTAAAGTTAGTGGGAGTGTAGGAGAAGTAGGTGGTTTCGAACACAGCCTTTGTTTGCCTTCTGGTTGGATCGTTTCCCAGAGTTTAGCGGACGGTGATGAGGAAGACGCTCCAGTGATGAAGATCCTCTTCAGTTTGGTTTTAGATGCTGTCGAGGCCTGAGAAATTATTCACTAAAACTTTAAAACTTGACCTGCAACACAACCAAAGAGGAAGTGTTGAGTCCTTTCTAGGTTCTCATTTTCATTCATCTAACCCTGAACTGCAGACTGAAAGTGTCAGAAAGTGACTCGGCTCTGAGCCTCGTTCATAGACCCAATCTTTGTGAGTCTCACTAAAACAGTAAGGTCAGAGTTTGTTGAAACGTACTGAACCTGAACAGTTAGATCCTTACGGTGCGTTCACACCAGACGCGGTCGGGCGACGCGATTACATACAAAGTCAATGCAAAGACGCAATTAGACGCGGATTCGAGCCGGCGGCGCGATGAGGCGCGGTGGGGCGGTGCGGCGGTGCGGTGGCCGCCGCGCGAGTGAAAATATGCGATTCGCGCGAGTTCAAAAAAATCCAACTTTGGCGAAATATTCGCGCCAGACAATCGGCGTTGAGATTCTGGACGACAGTGACGTGGAGACAGATGGACAGGCGCTCCGCAGCTGAAATGGAGTCGTGTCTGTGGCATGCAGATGGGACTGCAGATGGAAATTAGCTTCTAAGCTACAATCTGGTGCAGGTCATCTCTTTACTTTGTAATTAATGTACTTTGCACTTGGTCCCTGACTAAATAAAATAAAAAAATTCTCGGTGGGACGCCGGCTGCAGGCGCTCCGCAGCTGGGCCGCGGCTCTGTTTCAGCTGCGGGGCGCCTGTGGCATGGTGTCCTGCCGAGAAATCGCGGCGCCGGTCCTCCCGAGCGGGTCGTCGGGCTGGGTCCTGGTGGGCCTGGGGTGCCGCTGGAGGCGGCCGTCATCCAGACGGAACTCCTGGAGAAGGCGATGAAATTATCCGAGCTGAATGCACCACCGGATGATGTCACTGATCCAGACACGACGGCGTGTGCGTTTCAGACGAATCTCGGACTGCCACAGCAGCTACAAGGACGCGATCAGCCATGGATAGCCCCTTGAGCTATTCACTCGTTTTTTACTCGCGCGAAAGAGGCGATGGAATTTAATTTACACCTGCGGCAACGATCGCGCGATGAAGGCGGTGCGAATATTCGCATCGCGTTTGGTGTGAACGCACCGTTAGGCTTTAGATCCCTCCTCCAATGAAAAGTGAACAAGAGCCACATCAGGACCTCCTCCTGGAAGGTCTTTCTCACTAAATGTTCGTATTTTCACGTCATCGTCTGAACGTTTGTCTTCAGGTGTTCTCCAGGGTTCCGCTCTGGGCCCGGTGCTGTTTGCTTCCTTGGGGTCATAGAATCGGAACATTTTAAAGCTGTTTCCTGCTATCGTTACACAGATGATGTTCAGCTGTCTGTTTTCAGCCTGATGTCTTTTCTAAGATGCATAAAGTCCATAAAGACTGGATGTCAGACACCTGAACAAACAGGCTCTGGATTCTTCAGTCTGACCCACTGTACGTAGTATTGGTGTTCTGAGCCTGGATCAGCTTGTTGGATCCCAGCAGAGATGGAAATGATTGATCATCTCATCCCGTCCTTATTATTGGAATGCCCTTTTTACTGTCTGAGCAGAACGTCTCTGAACCGCTGACATGTAAGGTCACTTCCTGTGTTTCTTCTTCTTGTGTTTCAGAGAAGCTGTACAACTCTCAGGGTCCGGAGCTCAGACGGTCACTCTTCTCCCTCAAACAGCTCTTCCAGGTGAGAGCTTCCTCATTCAGACGCAGAAAAGCTGCAGGTTCCTTCTCATGTTCGAGTTTTATTGGTTGTTGGAACAGACCGACGCCCAAAACATGCTCCAGGTTATACCTGCTGAAACACCTATACAACTATATCATATCCCACCTGAGGGACTCGTTGGGGTTAGGGAGGCTCCTTTGGACCGGACCCCCGGTGTCAGTCAGTCCCCTCAGGACGTATGCAAAGCATCGCTTCGTATCTGTTTGAGCTGTGAGCTGAATATGTCTCCTGTAGGGCCGGCACGGTATATGTATTCGTACCAAACAGTCACGGTACGGGGGTCACGGTTCGGTACGCGCATTTCCACGCAGAATACACACGGTACAGAAGTTTTCTGAACGCGGAACTGTTATTTTGCAAGAGTTTCCTTCAGGACCCATTTAAACACTGCCACATGCAAGCTCTGATTGGTCCGTAGAGATATACGCTTTCGGACAGAGTAGTTATAAGAACGCAGTTATCAGAACTGTCCTACTCGAATTTCGTTCTGATAACTGCCCTTCCCCAGCGGAGCTGTTTCAGTCGGCATTGCACATGAGTTGGGACTGATGCGCCGCGCGCAGCCGTCCGCGTCAGTGACGTGTTAGCCGTTAGCCGTTTAGCGCCACATTCAACTACAAAACAGAACAAAACAAAACCCGAGAGAAGAAAAAACACCACAAAGAAGCTAATATGGAGAGCGGGGAGGCCACTGTGTTCATGGTCTGCATGATAGTGATATTAATCATGGACAATCACATCAGGCGTCTAACATCGAGGCTGGAAGAGCACACAGAGAGTCAGGAGATACTTTTTCGTTTCATGAAGGAAGAAAGGAGAGCAGAGCGCCGCAGACAAAGGAGACAACGTGTAAGTTTAACTTATTAAACACGCGCCGGTTCTGTCTGTGTGGTATGAGGAAACATTTCAGCCGTGATAGCATGACATGGGGCGTAGCTACCGACCACCACACACCTCCGTCAGATGTGTTCTATAGAAACCATGAAAAGACCCGACCAATTACGTCTCCCAAATGTATTACAACAACCCCTGGATACGAATACATGCAGAGCAAAAACAGTTACCGAAGCAATTGGAATTTACATCGCATCTGCTATGCGCCCATATTCCACTGTAGAAGAGGCAGGATTCAGATATCTATTACATGTGCTCGAACCTCGCTACACGCCTCCTTCGGCACTGTACCGAAAATGTACCGAACCGTAGGGTCCGTACCGAGGTACGTACCGAACCGTGAGTTTTTTGTACCGTTCCACCCCTAGTCTCCTGTGAGGAGGCTCGTAGCGCCTTACAGACGAACTGAGGGATCAGAGGAGTGAGACTTTGTGCTCTGTGTCTGCAGGACGATAAAGACCTGGTTCCAGAGTTCGTGGCTTCTGAGGGTTTGACCTGCTTCATTAAGGTTGGAGCAGAGGCCGACCACAACTACCAGAACTACATCCTGAGAGGTGAGGCTCCACCCAACACTGACCGTTAGCAGGAGGCTCCACCCAACAAACAAACCGTTAGCAGCAGGCTACACCCAACACTGACCGTTAGCAGGTGGCTACACCCAACACTGACCGTTAGCAGGTGGCTACACCCAACAAACAAACCGTTAGCAGGAGGCTACACCCAACACTGACCGTTAGCAGGTGGCTACACCCAACAAACAAACTGTTAGCAGGAGGCTACACCCAACACTGACCGTTAGCAGGAGGCCATACCCAACACTGACCGTTAGCAGGAGACTATACCCAACAAACAAACCGTTAGCAGGAGGCTACACCCAACACTGACCGTTAGCAGGAGGCTCCACCCAACACTGACCGTTGGCAGGAGGCTCCACCCAACACTGACCGTTGGCAGGAGGCTACACCCAACACTGACCATTAGCAGGAGGCTATACCCAACACTGACCATTAGCAGGAGACTACACCCAACACTCTGACCATTAGCAGGAGGCTACACCCAACACTGACCGTTAGCAGGAGGCTACACCCAACACTGACCATTAACAGGAGGCTATACCCAACACTGACCATTAGCAGGAGGCTATACCCAACACTGACCGTTAACAGGAGGCTACACCCAACAAACAAACCGTTAGCAGGAGGCTACACCCAACACTGACCGTTAGCAGGTGGCTACACCCAACACTGACCGTTAGCAGGTGGCTACACCCAACAAACAAACCGTTAGCAGGAGGCTATACCCACCACTGACCGTTAGCAGGAGGCTATACCCAACACTGACCGTTAGCAGGAGGCTATACCCAACACTGACCGTTAGCAGGAGGCTCCACCCAACACTGACCGTTGGCAGGAGGCTCCACCCAACACTGACCGTTGGCAGGAGGCTCCACCCAACACTGACCGTTAGCAGGAGGCTATACCCAACACTGACCGTTAGCAGGAGGCTACCCCCAACACTGACCGTTAGCAGGTGGCTACACCCAACACTGACCGTTAGCAGGAGGCTACACCCTACACTGACCGTTAGCAGGAGGCTATACCCAACACTGACCATTAGCAGGAGGCTACACCCTACACTGACCGTTAGCAGGAGGCTATACCCAACACTGACCGTTAGCAGGAGGCTAAAAACTCTCACTGATGGAACTAGCTTCAGTGGCTGCTCTGATCAGTTTCTAAAGAACCCGTCAGAAATGATTCTCAGCAGCTGGCGACGTGCTGGAAAACTTTGAGTCATTTCCTGTTGGTGTCTGAAAGTTTTCCACAGTGGGAAGGTTCAGGTTTGTCAGGGTCACAGAGGATGGAGCTTCAGTGTTCGGGGCTGCAGCCCCAGCAGCCCCAGCAGCCCCAGCAGCCGGCCCAATAATCCATCCACTGCGGCTTCAGAGGATGGAAACAGCTTCGGCTTCACACGTCCAGAAAAGCCACAGAGCAGAGTCAGCGCTGCAGATTATATGTTCCTGAGCAGCAGCTGGAGCCGAGCGTGGAAACATCATCTGTGTGTGTGTGTGTGTGTGTGTGTGTGTGTGTGTGTGTGTGTGTGTGTGTGTGTGTGTCCTCAGCTCTCAGTCAGATCATGCTGTTCGTGGACGGCATGAACGGCGTGATCAACCACAACGAGACGGTACAGTGGCTGTACACGCTGACGGGAAGTCTGGTGAGTCAGCACCGTGCAGCACACTGATGCAACACAGCTGGATACTCAGTCACCCATCACATCAAACACACACATTCATGTTCACCAGGTACACAAAAACACCTTCAGAGAAGCTAAAAAACCAGGTACACCCACAGCAGCCCAGATGTTTGTCCACACAGTCAGACGCTGATGTTCAGGCCTTCCCGTGGCCACAGATGTCATGTGATCTGACATTAATCTGTTCTGTGTACCACCTGAGCTCCTCCCCAGACCCGGAGCAGTTCCACCAGCGGGGCAGCAGCGCCCCCTGCTGGACCAACGCTGAACCTCTTCCTGTCTCCTCAGTCTCGTCTGGTGGTGAAAACGTCTCTGAAGCTGCTCATCGTCTTTGTCGAGTATTCAGAGTCCAACAGTCCTCTGCTGATTACCGCCGTCAACACCGTGGACGGAAGGAGAGGTAAACACCCACGCTGGGTTCAGAGGTCAAAGGTCAGGGCCAACCGTTCAGCCTCAGTCTGCAGCTTTATCCGTTAGATATTGATTCTGACTCATCAGCTAATCAGTGATATCTGCTTCTGGAAATAAAAGCCTGTGAGCAACAGACTTTTACAAAATAAAAGCCTGTCAGCAGCAGACTTTTACAAAATAAAAGCCTGTGAGCAGCAGACTTTTACAAAATAAAAGCCTGTGAGAAACAGACTTTTACAAAATAAAAGCCTGTGAGAAACAGACTTTTACAAAATAAAAGCCTGTGAGCAGCAGACTTTTACAAAATAAAAGCCTGTCAGCAGCAGACTTTTACAAAATAAAAGCCTGTGAGCAGCAGACTTTTACAAAATAAAAGCCTGTGAGAAACAGACTTTTACAAAATAAAAGCCTGTGAGCAACAGACTTTTACAAAATAAAAGCCTGTCAGCAGCAGACTTTTACAAAATAAAAGCCTGTGAGCAGCAGACTTTTACAAAATAAAAGCCTGTGAGAAACAGACTTTTACAAAATAAAAGCCTGTGAGAAACAGACTTTTACAAAATAAAAGCCTGTGAGCGACAGACTTTTACAAAATAAAAGCCTGTGAGCGACAGACTTTTACAAAATAAAAGCCTGTGAGCAACAGACTTTTACAAAATAAAAGCCTGTGAGCAACAGACTTTTACAAAATAAAAGCCTGTGAGCAACAGACTTTTACAAAATAAAAGCCTGTGAGCAGCAGACTTTTACAATAATAAAATAAATAATGAAACAGGGGTGGCATCAGACAGCTCTTTGCTGCATGTTGTTCCCCCTCTCTCTGCCCCCTGCTTCCTGTCTTTCTGAACTTTCCATTAAAGGCACAAATTTCCCCCCAATTTTTTTTTAAATTTAAAAATAAATAAAGAAAAACTGCGTTAATGCGCGATGAAATATTTATCGGCGTTAAATAATTAACGAGTTAACGCGATAAAAACGAGTTAACTCGCCCAGCTCTAGTTTAAACCAATGAGAAGGATTTTTATTGGTTAAAATCAAACTGCATCAGATCTGTTCATCTTCACATCACCTGAGAACAACTGAAACTCTTTTTCTGAGGACAGAAGACACGAACTCTTTCCAGCCAGATCTGAGTGTTTGATGTTTTTTCTGTTTCTTCTTTATTTGCTGCAAACGGCCTTTAAAGCAGAAATCCACCTGCAGCTCAGCTTTAATGACACAGTCAGAACACCTGCTCCACTCAGAGCCGATGACCAGTTAAGGCTGATTCATACTCGGCGCAAACGCACAACTGTTCTGGCTCGAGAACCATTAATGACGTCATCGAAAGCGCCAGCCCCTTCACAGTTCCTTCAGCTCATAAGCGCAGTTTGCGCCGAGAATGCGTCACATTTGCAGTTCTCTCCAGACCAGCGGGCGTCACTGTTGAGGAAACAAGCTGAAAAGCATACGAAGAAAGCATACACAATGCCACCTGTGGTGTCACGTCAGCAGAGGCTGGCACATCTGATGGAATGAATTTACTCTGGGTGTAGAACTGTATATGTATCTCAGAGCTAAGCGGCTGCGGCAAAAACAGAAGAGAAGGTGGAATGTTCGTCCTTTGCAACAAGACGAACTTTGTCAAACGTTGTCCCAGTGTGACTTCATAGACGTGTCGTACAGATGTTTGTAGAGGCGCACCCTCTCGGTCACCGCGGTCTCTGCAGTGTTCATTTTTTCTTTTTCTTGGTCAGCTGTTTCCGGTTGAGCGCGCGCGAAGTCAGAAAAAAAGTTGTGTGCGCGCCCTTGCGCCGCGCGAGGATTTTCTAGCTTGCGACGGGGGGCGTGGCGGAATTTTGGGACACGTGACCGTTTGCGCCATTTGCGACCAGCTAGTATGAGCGAGGTTGCGCCGAGTAAGAATCAGCCTTTAGTGACACCATCAGTTGGGGTTAGTTAAAGCAGTTAACCTGACCCGTCCTCTGCTGTACGGGCCCCATCATCAAAGCTGTTGCCGTGGTTACTGCATCAAGCGTGTGTTGTTGCAGGTGTGAAGCCGTGGAGTTATGTGATGGATGTCCTGGAGGAGAAGAACGGCGCCGACACCGAGCTGCTCATGTTCACCATGACGCTCATCAACAAGGTGAAGAAAATATTCAGTTTTATTATAAAACATTCCGTTTTATCAGCAAATATTCCGTTTTATCAGCAAATATTCCGTTTTATTATAAAACATTCAGTTTTATCAGCAAATATTCAGTTTTATTATAAAACATTCAGTTTTATCAGCAAATATTCAGTTTTATCAGCAAACATTCAGTTTTATCAGCAAATATTCCGTTTTATCAGCAAATATTCAGTTTTATCAGCAAATATTCCGTTTTATCAGCAAATATTCCGTTTTATCAGCAAATATTCCGTTTTATCAGAAAACATTCAGTTTTATCAGCAAACATTCAGTTTTATCAGCAAATATTCAGTTTTATCAGAAAACATTCAGTTTTATCAGCAAATATTCAGTTTTATCAGCAAACATTCAGTTTTATCAGCAAATATTCAGTTTTATTATAAAACATTCAGTTTTATCAGCAAATATTCAGTTTTATCAGCAAACATTCAGTTTTATCAGCAAACATTCCGTTTTATCAGCAAATATTCAGTTTTATTATAAAACATTCAGTTTTATCAGCAAATATTCCGTTTTATCAGCAAATATTCCGTTTTATCAGCAAACATTCAGTTTTATCAGCAAACATTCAGTTTTATCAGCAAATATTCCGTTTTATCAGCAAACATTCAGTTTTATCAGCAAATATTCCGTTTTATCAGCAAATATTCCGTTTTATCAGCAAACATTCAGTTTTATCAGCAAATATTCAGTTTTATTATAAAACATTCAGTTTTATCAGCAAATATTCCGTTTTATCAGCAAACATTCAGTTTTATCAGCAAATATTCCGTTTTATCAGCAAACATTCCGTTTTATCAGCAAATATTCAGTTTTATTATAAAACATTCAGTTTTATCAGCAAATATTCCGTTTTATCAGCAAATATTCCGTTTTATCAGCAAATATTCCGTTTTATCAGCAAATATTCCGTTTTATCAGCAAACATTCAGTTTTATCAGCAAATATTCCGTTTTATCAGCAAACATTCAGTTTTATCAGCAAATATTCCGTTTTATCAGCAAATATTCCGTTTTATCTGCAAACATTCAGTTTTATCAGCAAATATTCCGTTTTATCAGCAAATATTCCGTTTTATCAGCAAATATTCAGTTTTATCAGCAAACATTCCGTTTTATCAGCAAACATTCAGTTTTATCAGCAAATATTCCGTTTTATCAGCAAATATTCCGTTTTATCTGCAAACATTCCGTTTTATCAGCAAATATTCCGTTTTATCAGCAAATATTCAGTTTTATCAGCAAACATTCAGTTTTATCAGCAAACATTCAGTTTTATCAGCAAATATTCCGTTTTATCAGCAAATATTCCGTTTTATCAGCAAACATTCAGTTTTATCAGCAAATATTCCGTTTTATCAGCAAATATTCAGTTTTATCAGCAAACATTCAGTTTTATCAGCAAATATTCCGTTTTATCAGCAAATATTCCGTTTTATCTGCAAACATTCAGTTTTATCAGCAAATATTCAGTTATATCAGCAAATATTCAGTTATATCAGCAAACATTCAGTTTTATCAGCAAATATTCCGTTTTATCTGCAAATATTCAGTTATATCAGCAAATATTCAGTTTTATCAGCAAACATTCCGTTTTATCAGCAAATATTCAGTTTTATCAGAAAACATTCAGTTTTATCAGCAAACATTCAGTTATATCAGCAAATATTCAGTTATATCAGAAAACATTCAGTTTTATCAGCAAACATTCAGTTTTATCAGCAAACATTCAGTTTTATCAGCAAACATTCAGTTATATCAGCAAATATTCAGTTATATCAGCAAACATTCAGTTATATCAGCAAATATTCAGTTATATCAGCAAATATTCAGTTATATCAGCAAACATTCAGTTTTATCAGCAAACATTCAGTTTTATCAGAAAACATTCAGTTTTATCAGCAAACATTCAGTTATATCAGCAAACATTCAGTTTTATCAGCAAACATTCAGTTTTATCAGAAAATATTCAGTTTTATCAGCAAATATTCAGTTATATCAGCAAACATTCAGTTATATCAGCAAATATTCAGTTTTATCAGCAAATATTCAGTTTTATAAGGTAAACGATGTAAAAATCTGGGTCCAAAGTGTTCTGGGGCAACAAACTAGCTGTAAAAGCAGTGGTTCAGTCTCCTGAGAACAGTGATGGCCTCACACTCCCCAACTTTAGGGGATGTTATTTGGCAGCTAATGTGCGAAAATGTCCGTGTTGGATGGATGATGTCACTAACTTCACCAACTGATTGGTTTCCTCACGTTTCATAGATAAACAGAGTTGGGTGTCATCAGCATAGCACTGAAAATGTTTTTTCCTGATGATGTCGTACAAAGAAAACAGAATAGGTCCCAGTCTAGAACCCTGTGGAACACCAGTAATAACTGGTGTGTGTCGAGGACACAACATGCAGATGTGGAAATGGAAATCGATGAGATGAATATGACTTTAACCAGTCCAAAGCAGTGTTTCTGATAAGTTGTTGTGTTCAATGTGATCAGCACAGAGACTAAACCTCTGTCAGAGGCATGAGGCGGCCATCTTTAACTGGTGTGGTTTCAGTTCTGTGGTGGACTGAAGCTCAGACCTTTACTCTGAAAATGGAAGTTATGTTAAAACAGTTGAGTGTAGTTTTTAAACATTTTAATGACGGCTAACTTAAAGGCCTGTGGTACACAGTAGATATATAAAAAAAGACCCTTAAACAGTGGTTGAAAACAACCCAGACATAAGTATTCAGTTTCTCTCATGGGTCACCTCTCCGTCTTTTCCATTTTGTGTACAGACTCTTAACTTTGATGTGAATTAGTGTTTGTTTTTTTTTGTTTTTGTTTTTGTTTTTTTTAAATGTCAGATTTCTGCATGTTATATCCATTTGTCATGGTGTATTGTCTGTATGTTTTTTTTATGATACCTGCCTTAGGACAACGGATGAAATTTAGCAACTGTGCTAATTCTGGCATATTTACATTGATGCTCTGCTGATATGTTGATTAATGTGCAGTGTCCTAATCAAATTAATAATAAATAAATAATAGATGGAGACATACTGATCTGATCGAGTGTTGAATAGAGGTAAAACACTTTAAAAGAGTGATGTGGAATTTAACACGCAGGTTGATGGCAACAACTCGGTGTGAGAAAAACTGAGTCAAAATGAGTTTTTTCCTCATTTTAAAGAGTCTCAGCTTCAGCCTGTTGAGTTGTCAGGATGAAACGGATGAATAAGTGATGGATGGGGTTCAGTCAGAACAAACAGTGAACAGCAGGCTGTGTTTCTCAGACTCTGGCCGTGCTCCCGGACCAGGACTCGTTCTACGATGCGACGGACTGTCTGGAGCAGCTGGGAATGGAGACCATCATCCACAAACACATGAGCAACAAGGGGACGGAGCCGGACCTCCGAGCTCAGTTCAGCATTTACGAGGTAACAGCAACCCGACCGTTAAAATGGAAACAGTTCTTTTTACTGTGTCTGTATTTACGGGATTTTACAGCCAAAGTGCAGAATAACAGAGCCGGGATGTCCCACAGTCTGTTGAACATTTCATGGAGATAACAGGAGTTTCTGACAGAAGTGTTTGTGTGTGCAGGCGGCTCTGCGGGACGAAGACGGCGAGATGGACGACTCCTCCCCCCACCTCCGTAAAGAGAGAAGAAAGATGGCCGCCGGTGAGCAGGAGGGACGCAGGAGCCGCCGCTCATCCAGCCAAAACCTCCCGGATCTCCTGCCCTCCTCCCCCTCCACCACCCCTCCTGCAGTTGTCTCCCCCTCCTCCACCTACTCCCCCACCCTCTCCTCCCCCAGCCCCACGCCAGGACTCGATAGCAGGGCTTCATCCCCGCTGACCTCGGATCCTGGCAGCTCCACCTCCAGCCCGTCCGTGTCCCAGAGAGGATCTCCTCTGCCCCCCCACACGGCCGCCAATGGCTCTGCAACCACGGAGATGGAGACCAAGGCGCCGCTTAGCCCGTAAGCTGAAAACCACTAAATAAATGCAAAAAACAAACTCAGACAAGCTGAAAAACAACCTCAGAGAAGCTGAAAAACAACCTCAGAGAAGCTAAAAACAACCTCAGAGAAGCTAAAAACAACCTCAGAGAAGCTGAACAACAACCTCAGAGAAGCTAAAAACAACCTCAGAGAAGCTAAAAACAACCTCAGAGAAGCTAAAAGCTAAAAAAACAACCTCAGAGAAGCTAAAAAACAACCTCAGAGAAGCTAAAAAACAACCTCAGAGAAAAGCTAAAACAACCTCAGAGAAGCTAAAAAACAACCTCAGAGAAAAGCTAAAAAAAAACCTCAGAGAAGCTAAAAAACAACCTCAGAGAAGCTAAAAAACAACCTCAGAGAAGCTAAAAAACAACCTCAGAGAAAAGCTAAAACAACCTCAGAGAGAAGCTAAAAACAACCTCAGAGAGAAGCTAAAAATATCCTCAGAGAAGCTAAAAAACAACCTCAGAGAGAAGCTAAAAAACAACCTCAGAGAGAAGCTAAAAACAACCTCAGACAGAAGCTAAAAAACAACCTCAGAGAGAAGCTAAAAAACAACCTCAGAGAAGCTAAGACACAACCTCAGAGAAGCTAAAACACAACCTCAGAGAAGCTAAAAAACAACCTCAGAGAAGCTAAAAAACAACCTCAGAGAAGCTAAAAGCTAAAAAACAACCTCAGACAAGCTAAAAGTTAAAACACAACCTCAGACAAGCTAAAAGTTAAAACACAACCTCAGAGAAGCTAAAAGTTAAAAAACAACCTCAGAGAAGCTAAAAAACAACCTCAGAGAAGCTAAAAAACAACCTCAGAGAGAAGCTAAAAAACAACCTCAGAGAGAAGCTAAAAACAACCTCAGACAGAAGCTAAAAAACAACCTCAGAGAGAAGCTAAAAAACAACCTCAGAGAATCTAAAACACAACCTCAGAGAAGCTAAAAAACAACCTCAGACAAGCTAAAAGTTAAAACACAACCTCAGAGTAGCTAAAAGTTAAAACACTACCTCAGACAAGCTAAAAGCTAAAAAACAACCTCAGAGAAGCTAAAAGTTAAAAAACAACCTCAGAGAAGCTAAAAGCTAAAACACAACCTCAGAGAAGCTAAAAGCTAAAAAAACAACCTCAGAGAAGCTAAAAAAACAACCTCAGAGAAGCTAAAGAACAACCTCAGAGAAGCTAAAAACTAAAGAAAACAACCCCAGAGAAGCTAAAAGCTAAAAAACAACCTCAGAGAATCTAAAAACAAAAAACAAAAAAACCTCAGAGAAGCTAAAAGCTTAAAATTGAATTCCAATTGGCTTGAATTGGACTTACTATCTAAGTGCCTTGAGATGACATTTGTTGTATTTGGCGCTATATAAATAAAAATGAATTGAATTGAATTGAATTAAAAAACAACCTCAGAAAAGCTAAAAAAACAACCTCAGAGAAGCTAAAACACAACCTCAGAGAAGCTAAAAGCTAAAAAACAACCTCAGAGAAGCTAAAAGTTAAAAAACAACCTCAGAGAAGCTAAAACCTAAAACACAACCTCAGAGAAGCTAAAAGCTAAAACACAACCTCAGAGAAGCTAAAAAAACAACCTCAGAGAAGCTAAAACACAACCTCAGAGAAGCTAAAAGCTAAAAAACAACCTCAGAGAAGCTAAAAGTTAAAAAACAACCTCAGAGAAGCTAAAACCTAAAACACAACCTCAGAGAAGCTAAAAGCTAAAACACAACCTCAGAGAAGCTAAAAAAACAACCTCAGAGAAGCTAAAGAACAACCTCAGAGAAGCTAAAAACTAAAAAACAACCTCAGAGAATCTAAAAACAAAAAACAAAAAAACCTTAGAGAAGCTAAAAGCTAAAATTGAATTCCAATTGGCTTGAATTGGACTTACTATCTAAGTGCCTTGAGATGACATTTGTTGTATTTGGCGCTATATAAATAAAAATGAATTGAATTGAATTGAATTAAAAAACAACCTCAGAAAAGCTAAAAAAACAACCTCAGAGAGAAGCTAAAAGCTAAAAAAAACAACCCCAGAGAAGCTAAAAGCTAAAAAACAACCTCAGAGATGCTAAAAAACAACCTCAGAGAATCTAAATACAAAAAACAAAAAAACCTCAGAGAAGCTAAAAGCTAAAAAACAACCTCAGAAAAGCTAAAAAACAACCTCAGAGAAGCTAAAAAAAACCTCAGAGAGAAGCTAAAAAACAAGCTCAGAGAAGCTAAAAGCTAAAAAAAACAACCTCAGAGAAGCTAAAAACAACCTCAGAGAGAAGCTAAAAACAACCTCAGAGAAGCTAAAAACAACCTCAGAGAGAAGCTAAAAAACAACCTCAGAGAGAAGCTAAAAACAACCTCAGAGAGAAGCTAAAAACAACCTCAGAGAGAAGCTAAAAAACAACCTCAGAGAGAAGCTAAAAACAACCTCAGAGAGAAGCTAAAAACAACCTCAGAGAGAAGCTAAAAACAACCTCAGAGAGAAGCTAAAAAACAACCTCAGAGAAGCTAAAAAACAACCTCAGAGAAGCTAAAAAACAACCTCAGAGAGAAGCTAAAAAACAACCTCAGAGAAGCTAAAAAACAACCTCAGAGAAGCTAAAAAACAACCCCAGAGAGAACCTAAAAACCTCAGAGAGAACCTAAAAACAACCTCAGAGAGAAGCTAAAAACATCCTCAGAGAGAAGCTAAAAAACAACCTCAGAGAAGCTAAAAAACAACCTCAGAGAAGCTAAAAAACATCCTCAGAGAAGCTAAAAAACAACCTCAGAGAGAAGCTAAAAACAACCTCAGAGAAGCTAAAAAACAACCTCAGAGAAGCTAAAAAACATCCTCAGAGAAGCTAAAAAACAACCTCAGAGAGAAGCTAAAAACAACCTCAGAGAGAAGCTAAAAAACAACCTCAGAGAGAAGCTAAAAAACAACCTCAGAGAAGCTAAAAAACATCCTCAGAGAAGCTAAAAAACAACCTCAGAGAGAAGCTAAAAAACAACCTCAGAGAAGCTAAAAAACAACCTCAGAGAAGCTAAAAAACATCCTCAGAGAAGCTAAAAAACAACCTCAGAGAGAAGCTAAAAACAACCTCAGAGAGAAGCTAAAAAACAACCTCAGAGAAGCTAAACACAACCTCAGAGAGAAGCTAAAAACAACCTCAGAGAGAAGCTAAAAAACAACCTCAGACAGAAGCTAAAAACATCCTCAGAGAAGCTAAAAAACAACCTCAGAGAGAAGCTAAAAAACAACCTCAGAGAAGCTAAACACAACCTCAGAGAGAAGCTAAAAACATCCTCAGAGAAGCTAAAAAACAACCTCAGAGAGAAGCTAAAAACAACCTCAGAGAAAAGCTAAAAAACAACCTCAGAGAGAAGCTAAAAAACAACCTTAGACAGAAGCTAAAAAACAACCTCAGAGAAGCTAAAAAACAACCTCAGAGAGAACCTAAAAAACAACCTCAGAGAAGCTAAAAAACAACCTCAGAGAAGCTAAAAAACAACCTCAGAGAGAACCTAAAAACCTCAGACAGAACCTAAAAACAACCTCAGAGAGAAGCTAAAAACATCCTCAGAGAAGCTAAAAAACAACCTCAGAGAAGCTAAAAAACAACCTCAGAGAAGCTAAAAAACAACCTCAGAGAAGCTAAAAACAACCTCAGAGAGAAGCTAAAAAACAACCTCAGAGAGAAGCTAAAAACAACCTCAGAGAAGCTAAAAAACAACCTCAGAGAGAAGCTAAAAACAACCTCAGAGAGAAGCTAAAAACAACCTCAGAGAGAAGCTAAAAAACAACCTCAGAGAAGCTAAACACAACCTCAGAGAGAAGCTAAAAACAACCTCAGAGAGAAGCTAAAAAACAACCTCAGAGAGAAGCTAAAAAACAACCTCAGAGAAGCTAAACACAACCTCAGAGAGAAGCTAAAAACATCCTCAGAGAAGCTAAAAACAACCTCAGAGAAAAGCTAAAAAACAACCTCAGAGAGAAGCTAAAAAACAACCTTAGACAGAAGCTAAAAAACAACCTCAGAGAAGCTAAAAAACAACCTCAGAGAGAAGCTAAAAAACAACCTTAGACAGAAGCTAAAAACAACCTCAGAGAGAAGCTAAAAAACAACCTTAGACAGAAGCTAAAAAACAACCTCAGAGAAGCTAAACACAACCTCAGAGAGAAGCTAAAAACAACCTCAGAGAGAAGCTAAAAAACAACCTCAGACAGAAGCTAAAAACATCCTCAGAGAAGCTAAAAAACAACCTCAGAGAGAAGCTAAAAAACAACCTCAGAGAAGCTAAACACAACCTCAGAGAGAAGCTAAAAACATCCTCAGAGAAGCTAAAAAACAACCTCAGAGAGAAGCTAAAAAACAACCTCAGAGAAGCTAAAAAACAACCTCAGAGAGAAGCTAAAAACAACCTCAGAGAAGCTAAAACACAAACTTAGAGAGAAGCTAAAAAACAACCTCAGAGAGAAGCTAAAAACAACCTCAGAGAAGCTAAAAAACAACCTCAGACAGAAGCTAAAAAACAACCTCAGAGAGAAGCTAAAAAAACAACTTCAGAGAGAAGCTAAAAAACAACCTCAGAGAAGCTAAAAGCTAAAAAACAACCTCAGAAAAGCTAAAAAACAAGCTCAGAGAAGCTAAAAGCTAAAAAAAAACTCAGAGAATCTAAATACAAAAAACAAAAAAACCTCAGAGAAGCTAAAAGCTAAAAAACAACCTCAGAAAAGCTAAAAAACAAGCTCAGAGAAGCTAAAAGCTAAAAAAAACAACCTCAGAGAAGCTAAACAACAACCTCAGAGAGAAGCTAAAAAACAACCTCAGAGAGAAGCTAAAAAACAACCTCAGAGAGAAGCTAAAAAACAACCTCAGAGAAGCTAAAAAACAACCTCAGAGAGAAGCTAAAAAACAACCTCAGAGAAGCTAAAAAACAACCTCGGAGAGAACCTAAAAACCTCAGAGAGACCCTAAAAAAAACCTCAGAGAGAAGCTAAAAAACAACCTCAGAGAAGCTAAAAAACAACCTCAGAGAAGCTAAAAAACAACCTCAGAGAGAAGCTAAAAACATCCTCAGAGAGAAGCTAAAAACAACCTCAGACAGAAGCTAAAAAACAACCTCAGAGAAGCTAAAAGTTAAAACACAACCTCAGACAGAAGCTAAAAAACAACCTCAGAGAGAAGCTAAAAACAACCTCAGAGAAGCTAAAACACAAACTTAGAGAGAAGCTAAAAAACAACCTCAGAGAGAAGCTAAAAACAACCTCAGAGAAGCTAAAACACAAACTTAGAGAGAAGCTAAAAAACAACCTCAGAGAGAAGCTAAAAACAACCTCAGAGAAGCTAAAAAACAACCTCAGACAGAAGCTAAAAAACAACCTCAGAGAGAAGCTAAAAACAACCTCAGAGAGAAGCTAAAAAACAACCTCAGACAGAAGCTAAAAAACAACCTCAGAGAAGCTAAAAGTTAAAACACAATCTCAGAGAGAAGCTAAAAAACAACCTCAGAGAAGCTAAAAAACAACCTCAGAGAGAAGCTAAAAAACAACCTCAGAGAGAAGCTAAAAACAACCTCAGAGAAGCTAAAACACAAACTTAGAGAGAAGCTAAAAAACAACCTCAGAGAGAAGCTAAAAACAACCTCAGAGAAGCTAAAAAACAACCTCAGACAGAAGCTAAAAAACAACCTCAGAGAGAAGCTAAAAAACAACCTCAGAGAAGCTAAAAAACAACCTCAGAGAGAACCTAAAAACCTCAGAGAGAACCTAAAAACAACCTCAGAGAGAAGCTAAAAACATCCTCAGAGAAGCTAAAAAACAACCTCAGAGAGAAGCTAAAAAACAACCTCAGAGAAGCTAAAAAACAACCTCAGAGAAGCTAAAAAACAACCTCAGAGAAGCTAAAAACAACCTCAGAGAGAAGCTAAAAACAACCTCAGAGAGAAGCTAAAAAACAACCTCAGAGAGAAGCTAAAAACAACCTCAGAGAAGCTAAAAAACAACCTCAGAGAGAAGCTAAAAAACAACCTCAGAGAAGCTAAAAAACAACCTCAGAGAAGCTAAAAACAACCTCAGAGAGAAGCTAAAAAACAACCTCAGAGAGAAGCTAAAAAACAACCTCAGAGAAGCTAAAACACAACCTCAGAGAGAAGCTAAAAAACAACCTCAGAGAGAAGCTAAAAACAACCTCAGAGAGAAGCTAAAAAACAACCTCAGACAGAAGCTAAAAAACAACCTCAGAGAAGCTAAAAAACAACCTCAGAGAAGCTAAAAAAACAACCTCAGAGAGAAGCTAAAAACAACCTCAGAGAGAAGCTAAAAACATCCTCAGAGAGAAGCTAAAAAACAACCTCAGAGAGAAGCTAAAAACATCCTCAGAGAGAAGCTAAAAACAACCTCAGAGAGAAGCTAAAAACAACCTCAGAGAGAAGCTAAAAAACAACCTCAGAGAAGCTAAAAAACAACCTCAGAGAGAAGCTAAAAAACAACCTCAGAGAAGCTAAAAAAACAACCTCAGAGAAGCTAAAAAACAACCTCAGAGAGAACCTAAAAACCTCAGAGAAGCTAAAAAACAACCTCAGAGAGAAGCTAAAAAACAACCTCAGAGAGAAGCTAAAAAACAACCTCAGAGAGAAGCTAAAAAACAACCTCAGAGAAGCTAAAAAACAACCTCAGAGAAGCTAAAAAACAACCTCAGAGAGAAGCTAAAAAACAACCTCAGAGAAGCTAAAAACAACCTCAGAGAGAAGCTAAAAACAACCTCAGAGAGAAGCTAAAAAACAACCTCAGAGAGAAGCTAAAAACAACCTCAGAGAAGCTAAAAAACAACCTCAGAGAGAAGCTAAAAAACAACCTCAGAGAAGCTAAAAAACAACCTCAGAGAAGCTAAAAACAACCTCAGAGAGAAGCTAAAAAACAACCTCAGAGAGAAGCTAAAAAACAACCTCAGAGAGAAGCTAAAAACAACCTCAGAGAAGCTAAAAAACAACCTCAGAGAGAAGCTAAAAACAACCTCAGAGAGAAGCTAAAAAACAACCTCAGAGAGAAGCTAAACACAACCTCAGAGAGAAGCTAAAAACAACCTCAGAGAGAAGCTAAAAAACAACCTCAGACAGAAGCTAAAAACATCCTCAGAGAAGCTAAAAAACAACCTCAGAGAGAAGCTAAAAAACAACCTCAGAGAAGCTAAACACAACCTCAGAGAGAAGCTAAAAACATCCTCAGAGAAGCTAAAAACAACCTCAGAGAGAAGCTAAAAACAACCTCAGAGAGAAGCTAAAAAACAACCTTAGACAGAAGCTAAAAAACAACCTCAGAGAAGCTAAACACAACCTCAGAGAGAAGCTAAAAACAACCTCAGAGAGAAGCTAAAAAACAACCTCAGAGAGAAGCTAAAAACATCCTCAGAGAAGCTAAAAAACAACCTCAGAGAGAAGCTAAAAAACAACCTCAGAGAAGCTAAACACAACCTCAGAGAGAAGCTAAAAACATCCTCAGAGAAGCTAAAAAACAACCTCAGAGAGAAGCTAAAAAACAACCTCAGAGAGAAGCTAAAAAACAACCTCAGAGAGAAGCTAAAAAACAACCTCAGAGAAGCTAAAAAACAACCTCAGAGAGAAGCTAAAAACAACCTCAGAGAGAAGCTAAAAACAACCTCAGAGAAGCTAAAAAACAACCTCAGACAGAAGCTAAAAAACAACCTCAGAGAAGCTAAAAAACAACTTCAGAGAGAAGCTAAAAAACAACCTCAGAGAAGCTAAAAGCTAAAAAACAACCTCAGAAAAGCTAAAAAACAACCTCAGAGAAGCTAAAAAAAACCTCAGAGAGAAGCTAAAAAACAAGCTCAGAGAAGCTAAAAGCTAAAAAAAAACAACCTCAGAGAAGCTAAAAACAACCTCAGAGAAGCTAAACAACAACCTCAGAGAGAAGCTAAAAACAACCTCAGAGAAGCTAAAAACAACCTCAGAGAGAAGCTAAAAAACAACCTCAGAGAAGCTAAACAACAACCTCAGAGAGAACCTAAAAACCTCAGAAAGAACCTAAAAACAACCTCAGAGAGAAGCTAAAAACATCCTCAGAGAAGCTAAAAACAACCTCAGACAGAAGCTAAAAAACAACCTCAGAGAAGCTAAAAACAACCTCAGAAAGAACCTAAAAACAACCTCAGAGAGAAGCTAAAAACATCCTCAGAGAAGCTAAAAACAACCTCAGACAGAAGCTAAAAAACAACCTCAGAGAAGCTAAAAGTTAAAACACAACCTCAGAGAGAAGCTAAAAAACAACCTCAGAGAGAAGCTAAAAACAACCTCAGAGAAGCAAAAACACAAACTTAGAGAGAAGCTAAAAAACAACCTCAGAGAGAAGCTAAAAACAACCTCAGAGAAGCTAAAAAACAACCTCAGACAGAAGCTAAAAAACAACCTCAGAGAGAAGCTAAAAACATCCTCAGAGAAGCTAAAAAACAACCTCAGAAAGAAGCTAAAAACAACCTCAGAGAGAAGCTAAAAACAACCTCAGACAGAAGCTAAAAAACAACCTCAGAGAAGCTAAAAGTTAAAACACAACCTCAGAGAAAAGCTAAAAAAAAACCTCAGAGAAGCTAAAAAACAACCTCAGAGAAGCTAAAAAACAACCTCAGAGAAGCTAAAAAACAACCTCAGAGAAAAGCTAAAACAACCTCAGAGAGAAGCTAAAAACAACCTCAGAGAGAAGCTAAAAATATCCTCAGAGAAGCTAAAAAACAACCTCAGAGAGAAGCTAAAAAACAACCTCAGAGAAGCTAAAAAACAACCTCAGAGAGAAGCTAAAAACAACCTCAGACAGAAGCTTAAAAACAACCTCAGAGAGAAGCTAAAAAACAACCTCAGAGAAGCTAAGACACAACCTCAGAGAAGCTAAAACACAACCTCAGAGAAGCTAAAAGCTAAAAAACAACCTCAGAGAAGCTAAGACACAACCTCAGAGAAGCTAAAACACAACCTCAGAGAAGCTAAAAAACAACCCCAGAGAAGCTAAAAGCTAAAAAACAACCTCAGAGAATCTAAAAACAAAAAACAAAAAAACCTCAGAGAAGCTAAAAGCTTAAAATTGAATTCCAATTGGCTTGAATTGGACTTACTATCTAAGTGCCTTGAGATGACATTTGTTGTATTTGGCGCTATATAAATAAAAATGAATTGAATTGAATTGAATTAAAAAACAACCTCAGAAAAGCTAAAAAAACAACCTCAGAGAAGCTAAAACACAACCTCAGAGAAGCTAAAAGCTAAAAAACAACCTCAGAGAAGCTAAAAGTTAAAAAACAACCTCAGAGAAGCTAAAACCTAAAACACAACCTCAGAGAAGCTAAAAGCTAAAACACAACCTCAGAGAAGCTAAAAAAACAACCTCAGAGAAGCTAAAACACAACCTCAGAGAAGCTAAAAGCTAAAAAACAACCTCAGAGAAGCTAAAAGTTAAAAAACAACCTCAGAGAAGCTAAAACCTAAAACACAACCTCAGAGAAGCTAAAAGCTAAAACACAACCTCAGAGAAGCTAAAAAAAACAACCTCAGAGAAGCTAAAGAACAACCTCAGAGAAGCTAAAAACTAAAAAACAACCTCAGAGAATCTAAAAACAAAAAACAAAAAAACCTTAGAGAAGCTAAAAGCTAAAATTGAATTCCAATTGGCTTGAATTGGACTTACTATCTAAGTGCCTTGAGATGACATTTGTTGTATTTGGCGCTATATAAATAAAAATGAATTGAATTGAATTGAATTAAAAAACAACCTCAGAAAAGCTAAAAAAACAACCTCAGAGAGAAGCTAAAAGCTAAAAAAAACAACCCCAGAGAAGCTAAAAGCTAAAAAACAACCTCAGAGATGCTAAAAAACAACCTCAGAGAATCTAAATACAAAAAACAAAAAAACCTCAGAGAAGCTAAAAGCTAAAAAACAACCTCAGAAAAGCTAAAAAACAACCTCAGAGAAGCTAAAAAAAACCTCAGAGAGAAGCTAAAAAACAAGCTCAGAGAAGCTAAAAGCTAAAAAAAACAACCTCAGAGAGAAGCTAAAAACAACCTCAGAGAAGCTAAAAACAACCTCAGAGAGAAGCTAAAAAACAACCTCAGAGAGAAGCTAAAAACAACCTCAGAGAGAAGCTAAAAACAACCTCAGAGAGAAGCTAAAAAACAACCTCAGAGAGAAGCTAAAAACAACCTCAGAGAGAAGCTAAAAACAACCTCAGAGAGAAGCTAAAAACAACCTCAGAGAGAAGCTAAAAAACAACCTCAGAGAAGCTAAAAAACAACCTCAGAGAGAAGCTAAAAAACAACCTCAGAGAAGCTAAAAAACAACCTCAGAGAAGCTAAAAAACAACCCCAGAGAGAACCTAAAAACCTCAGAGAGAACCTAAAAACAACCTCAGAGAGAAGCTAAAAACATCCTCAGAGAGAAGCTAAAAAACAACCTCAGAGAAGCTAAAAAACAACCTCAGAGAAGCTAAAAAACATCCTCAGAGAAGCTAAAAAACAACCTCAGAGAGAAGCTAAAAACAACCTCAGAGAAGCTAAAAAACAACCTCAGAGAAGCTAAAAAACATCCTCAGAGAAGCTAAAAAACAACCTCAGAGAGAAGCTAAAAACAACCTCAGAGAGAAGCTAAAAAACAACCTCAGAGAGAAGCTAAAAAACAACCTCAGAGAAGCTAAAAAACATCCTCAGAGAAGCTAAAAAACAACCTCAGAGAGAAGCTAAAAAACAACCTCAGAGAAGCTAAAAAACAACCTCAGAGAAGCTAAAAAACATCCTCAGAGAAGCTAAAAAACAACCTCAGAGAGAAGCTAAAAACAACCTCAGAGAGAAGCTAAAAAACAACCTCAGAGAAGCTAAACACAACCTCAGAGAGAAGCTAAAAACAACCTCAGAGAGAAGCTAAAAAACAACCTCAGACAGAAGCTAAAAACATCCTCAGAGAAGCTAAAAAACAACCTCAGAGAGAAGCTAAAAAACAACCTCAGAGAAGCTAAACACAACCTCAGAGAGAAGCTAAAAACATCCTCAGAGAAGCTAAAAAACAACCTCAGAGAGAAGCTAAAAACAACCTCAGAGAAAAGCTAAAAAACAACCTCAGAGAGAAGCTAAAAAACAACCTTAGACAGAAGCTAAAAAACAACCTCAGAGAAGCTAAAAAACAACCTCAGAGAGAACCTAAAAAACAACCTCAGAGAAGCTAAAAAACAACCTCAGAGAAGCTAAAAAACAACCTCAGAGAGAACCTAAAAACAACCTCAGAGAGAAGCTAAAAACATCCTCAGAGAAGCTAAAAAACAACCTCAGAGAAGCTAAAAAACAACCTCAGAGAGAAGCTAAAAAACAACCTCAGAGAGAAGCTAAAAACAACCTCAGAGAAGCTAAAAAACAACCTCAGAGAGAAGCTAAAAACAACCTCAGAGAGAAGCTAAAAACAACCTCAGAGAGAAGCTAAAAAACAACCTCAGAGAAGCTAAACACAACCTCAGAGAGAAGCTAAAAACAACCTCAGAGAGAAGCTAAAAAACAACCTCAGAGAGAAGCTAAAAAACAACCTCAGAGAAGCTAAACACAACCTCAGAGAGAAGCTAAAAACATCCTCAGAGAAGCTAAAAACAACCTCAGAGAAAAGCTAAAAAACAACCTCAGAGAGAAGCTAAAAAACAACCTTAGACAGAAGCTAAAAAACAACCTCAGAGAAGCTAAAAAACAACCTCAGAGAGAAGCTAAAAAACAACCTTAGACAGAAGCTAAAAACAACCTCAGAGAGAAGCTAAAAAACAACCTTAGACAGAAGCTAAAAAACAACCTCAGAGAAGCTAAACACAACCTCAGAGAGAAGCTAAAAACAACCTCAGAGAGAAGCTAAAAAACAACCTCAGACAGAAGCTAAAAACATCCTCAGAGAAGCTAAAAAACAACCTCAGAGAGAAGCTAAAAAACAACCTCAGAGAAGCTAAACACAACCTCAGAGAGAAGCTAAAAACATCCTCAGAGAAGCTAAAAAACAACCTCAGAGAGAAGCTAAAAAACAACCTCAGAGAAGCTAAAAAACAACCTCAGAGAGAAGCTAAAAACAACCTCAGAGAAGCTAAAACACAAACTTAGAGAGAAGCTAAAAAACAACCTCAGAGAGAAGCTAAAAACAACCTCAGAGAAGCTAAAAAACAACCTCAGACAGAAGCTAAAAAACAACCTCAGAGAGAAGCTAAAAAAACAACTTCAGAGAGAAGCTAAAAAACAACCTCAGAGAAGCTAAAAGCTAAAAAACAACCTCAGAAAAGCTAAAAAACAAGCTCAGAGAAGCTAAAAGCTAAAAAAAAACTCAGAGAATCTAAATACAAAAAACAAAAAAACCTCAGAGAAGCTAAAAGCTAAAAAACAACCTCAGAAAAGCTAAAAAACAAGCTCAGAGAAGCTAAAAGCTAAAAAAAACAACCTCAGAGAAGCTAAACAACAACCTCAGAGAGAAGCTAAAAAACAACCTCAGAGAGAAGCTAAAAAACAACCTCAGAGAGAAGCTAAAAAACAACCTCAGAGAAGCTAAAAAACAACCTCAGAGAGAAGCTAAAAAACAACCTCAGAGAAGCTAAAAAACAACCTCGGAGAGAACCTAAAAACCTCAGAGAGACCCTAAAAAAAACCTCAGAGAGAAGCTAAAAAACAACCTCAGAGAAGCTAAAAAACAACCTCAGAGAAGCTAAAAAACAACCTCAGAGAGAAGCTAAAAACATCCTCAGAGAGAAGCTAAAAACAACCTCAGACAGAAGCTAAAAAACAACCTCAGAGAAGCTAAAAGTTAAAACACAACCTCAGAGAGAAGCTAAAAAACAACCTCAGAGAGAAGCTAAAAACAACCTCAGAGAAGCTAAAACACAAACTTAGAGAGAAGCTAAAAAACAACCTCAGAGAGAAGCTAAAAACAACCTCAGAGAAGCTAAAAAACAACCTCAGACAGAAGCTAAAAAACAACCTCAGAGAGAAGCTAAAAACAACCTCAGAGAGAAGCTAAAAAACAACCTCAGACAGAAGCTAAAAAACAACCTCAGAGAAGCTAAAAGTTAAAACACAATCTCAGAGAGAAGCTAAAAAACAACCTCAGAGAAGCTAAAAAACAACCTCAGAGAGAAGCTAAAAAACAACCTCAGAGAGAAGCTAAAAACAACCTCAGAGAAGCTAAAACACAAACTTAGAGAGAAGCTAAAAAACAACCTCAGAGAGAAGCTAAAAACAACCTCAGAGAAGCTAAAAAACAACCTCAGACAGAAGCTAAAAAACAACCTCAGAGAGAAGCTAAAAAACAACCTCAGAGAAGCTAAAAAACAACCTCAGAGAAGCTAAAAAACAACCTCAGAGAGAACCTAAAAACCTCAGAGAGAACCTAAAAACAACCTCAGAGAGAAGCTAAAAACATCCTCAGAGAAGCTAAAAAACAACCTCAGAGAGAAGCTAAAAAACAACCTCAGAGAAGCTAAAAAACAACCTCAGAGAAGCTAAAAAACAACCTCAGAGAGAAGCTAAAAAACAACCTCAGAGAAGCTAAAAAACAACCTCAGAGAAGCTAAAAACAACCTCAGAGAGAAGCTAAAAACAACCTCAGACAGAAGCTAAAAAACAACCTCAGAGAGAAGCTAAAAAACAACCTCAGAGAAGCTAAGACACAACCTCAGAGAAGCTAAAACACAACCTCAGAGAAGCTAAAAAACAACCTCAGAGAAGCTAAAAAACAACCTCAGAGAAGCTAAAAGCTAAAAAACAACCTCAGACAAGCTAAAAGTTAAAACACAACCTCAGACAAGCTAAAAGTTAAAACACAACCTCAGAGAAGCTAAAAGTTAAAAAACAACCTCAGAGAAGCTAAAAAACAACCTCAGAGAAGCTAAAAAACAACCTCAGAGAGAAGCTAAAAAACAACCTCAGAGAGAAGCTAAAAACAACCTCAGACAGAAGCTAAAAAACAACCTCAGAGAGAAGCTAAAAAACAACCTCAGAGAATCTAAAACACAACCTCAGAGAAGCTAAAAAACAACCTCAGACAAGCTAAAAGTTAAAACACAACCTCAGAGTAGCTAAAAGTTAAAACACTACCTCAGACAAGCTAAAAGCTAAAAAACAACCTCAGAGAAGCTAAAAGTTAAAAAACAACCTCAGAGAAGCTAAAAGCTAAAACACAACCTCAGAGAAGCTAAAAGCTAAAAAAACAACCTCAGAGAAGCTAAAAAAACAACCTCAGAGAAGCTAAAGAACAACCTCAGAGAAGCTAAAAACTAAAGAAAACAACCCCAGAGAAGCTAAAAGCTAAAAAACAACCTCAGAGAATCTAAAAACAAAAAACAAAAAAACCTCAGAGAAGCTAAAAGCTTAAAATTGAATTCCAATTGGCTTGAATTGGACTTACTATCTAAGTGCCTTGAGATGACATTTGTTGTATTTGGCGCTATATAAATAAAAATGAATTGAATTGAATTGAATTAAAAAACAACCTCAGAAAAGCTAAAAAAACAACCTCAGAGAAGCTAAAACACAACCTCAGAGAAGCTAAAAGCTAAAAAACAACCTCAGAGAAGCTAAAAGTTAAAAAACAACCTCAGAGAAGCTAAAACCTAAAACACAACCTCAGAGAAGCTAAAAGCTAAAACACAACCTCAGAGAAGCTAAAAAAACAACCTCAGAGAAGCTAAAACACAACCTCAGAGAAGCTAAAAGCTAAAAAACAACCTCAGAGAAGCTAAAAGTTAAAAAACAACCTCAGAGAAGCTAAAACCTAAAACACAACCTCAGAGAAGCTAAAAGCTAAAACACAACCTCAGAGAAGCTAAAAAAACAACCTCAGAGAAGCTAAAAACTAAAAAACAACCTCAGAGAATCTAAAAACAAAAAACAAAAAAACCTTAGAGAAGCTAAAAGCTAAAATTGAATTCCAATTGGCTTGAATTGGACTTACTATCTAAGTGCCTTGAGATGACATTTGTTGTATTTGGCGCTATATAAATAAAAATGAATTGAATTGAATTGAATTAAAAAACAACCTCAGAAAAGCTAAAAAAACAACCTCAGAGAGAAGCTAAAAGCTAAAAAAAACAACCCCAGAGAAGCTAAAAGCTAAAAAACAACCTCAGAGATGCTAAAAAACAACCTCAGAGAATCTAAATACAAAAAACAAAAAAACCTCAGAGAAGCTAAAAGCTAAAAAACAACCTCAGAAAAGCTAAAAAACAACCTCAGAGAAGCTAAAAAAAACCTCAGAGAGAAGCTAAAAAACAAGCTCAGAGAAGCTAAAAGCTAAAAAAAACAACCTCAGAGAAGCTAAAAACAACCTCAGAGAGAAGCTAAAAACAACCTCAGAGAAGCTAAAAACAACCTCAGAGAGAAGCTAAAAACAACCTCAGAGAGAAGCTAAAAAACAACCTCAGAGAGAAGCTAAAAACAACCTCAGAGAGAAGCTAAAAACAACCTCAGAGAGAAGCTAAAAACAACCTCAGAGAGAAGCTAAAAAACAACCTCAGAGAAGCTAAAAAACAACCTCAGAGAAGCTAAAAAACAACCTCAGAGAGAAGCTAAAAAACAACCTCAGAGAAGCTAAAAAACAACCTCAGAGAAGCTAAAAAACAACCCCAGAGAGAACCTAAAAACCTCAGAGAGAACCTAAAAACAACCTCAGAGAGAAGCTAAAAACATCCTCAGAGAGAAGCTAAAAAACAACCTCAGAGAAGCTAAAAAACAACCTCAGAGAAGCTAAAAAACATCCTCAGAGAAGCTAAAAAACAACCTCAGAGAGAAGCTAAAAACAACCTCAGAGAAGCTAAAAAACAACCTCAGAGAAGCTAAAAAACATCCTCAGAGAAGCTAAAAAACAACCTCAGAGAGAAGCTAAAAACAACCTCAGAGAGAAGCTAAAAAACAACCTCAGAGAGAAGCTAAAAAACAACCTCAGAGAAGCTAAAAAACATCCTCAGAGAAGCTAAAAAACAACCTCAGAGAGAAGCTAAAAAACAACCTCAGAGAAGCTAAAAAACAACCTCAGAGAAGCTAAAAAACATCCTCAGAGAAGCTAAAAAACAACCTCAGAGAGAAGCTAAAAACAACCTCAGAGAGAAGCTAAAAAACAACCTCAGAGAAGCTAAACACAACCTCAGAGAGAAGCTAAAAACAACCTCAGAGAGAAGCTAAAAAACAACCTCAGACAGAAGCTAAAAACATCCTCAGAGAAGCTAAAAAACAACCTCAGAGAGAAGCTAAAAAACAACCTCAGAGAAGCTAAACACAACCTCAGAGAGAAGCTAAAAACATCCTCAGAGAAGCTAAAAAACAACCTCAGAGAGAAGCTAAAAACAACCTCAGAGAAAAGCTAAAAAACAACCTCAGAGAGAAGCTAAAAAACAACCTTAGACAGAAGCTAAAAAACAACCTCAGAGAAGCTAAAAAACAACCTCAGAGAGAACCTAAAAAACAACCTCAGAGAAGCTAAAAAACAACCTCAGAGAAGCTAAAAAACAACCTCAGAGAGAACCTAAAAACCTCAGACAGAACCTAAAAACAACCTCAGAGAGAAGCTAAAAACATCCTCAGAGAAGCTAAAAAACAACCTCAGAGAAGCTAAAAAACAACCTCAGAGAAGCTAAAAAACAACCTCAGAGAAGCTAAAAACAACCTCAGAGAGAAGCTAAAAAACAACCTCAGAGAGAAGCTAAAAACAACCTCAGAGAAGCTAAAAAACAACCTCAGAGAGAAGCTAAAAACAACCTCAGAGAGAAGCTAAAAACAACCTCAGAGAGAAGCTAAAAAACAACCTCAGAGAAGCTAAACACAACCTCAGAGAGAAGCTAAAAACAACCTCAGAGAGAAGCTAAAAAACAACCTCAGAGAGAAGCTAAAAAACAACCTCAGAGAAGCTAAACACAACCTCAGAGAGAAGCTAAAAACATCCTCAGAGAAGCTAAAAACAACCTCAGAGAAAAGCTAAAAAACAACCTCAGAGAGAAGCTAAAAAACAACCTTAGACAGAAGCTAAAAAACAACCTCAGAGAAGCTAAAAAACAACCTCAGAGAGAAGCTAAAAAACAACCTTAGACAGAAGCTAAAAACAACCTCAGAGAGAAGCTAAAAAACAACCTTAGACAGAAGCTAAAAAACAACCTCAGAGAAGCTAAACACAACCTCAGAGAGAAGCTAAAAACAACCTCAGAGAGAAGCTAAAAAACAACCTCAGACAGAAGCTAAAAACATCCTCAGAGAAGCTAAAAAACAACCTCAGAGAGAAGCTAAAAAACAACCTCAGAGAAGCTAAACACAACCTCAGAGAGAAGCTAAAAACATCCTCAGAGAAGCTAAAAAACAACCTCAGAGAGAAGCTAAAAAACAACCTCAGAGAAGCTAAAAAACAACCTCAGAGAGAAGCTAAAAACAACCTCAGAGAAGCTAAAACACAAACTTAGAGAGAAGCTAAAAAACAACCTCAGAGAGAAGCTAAAAACAACCTCAGAGAAGCTAAAAAACAACCTCAGACAGAAGCTAAAAAACAACCTCAGAGAGAAGCTAAAAAAACAACTTCAGAGAGAAGCTAAAAAACAACCTCAGAGAAGCTAAAAGCTAAAAAACAACCTCAGAAAAGCTAAAAAACAAGCTCAGAGAAGCTAAAAGCTAAAAAAAAACTCAGAGAATCTAAATACAAAAAACAAAAAAACCTCAGAGAAGCTAAAAGCTAAAAAACAACCTCAGAAAAGCTAAAAAACAAGCTCAGAGAAGCTAAAAGCTAAAAAAAACAACCTCAGAGAAGCTAAACAACAACCTCAGAGAGAAGCTAAAAAACAACCTCAGAGAGAAGCTAAAAAACAACCTCAGAGAGAAGCTAAAAAACAACCTCAGAGAAGCTAAAAAACAACCTCAGAGAGAAGCTAAAAAACAACCTCAGAGAAGCTAAAAAACAACCTCGGAGAGAACCTAAAAACCTCAGAGAGACCCTAAAAAAAACCTCAGAGAGAAGCTAAAAAACAACCTCAGAGAAGCTAAAAAACAACCTCAGAGAAGCTAAAAAACAACCTCAGAGAGAAGCTAAAAACATCCTCAGAGAGAAGCTAAAAACAACCTCAGACAGAAGCTAAAAAACAACCTCAGAGAAGCTAAAAGTTAAAACACAACCTCAGACAGAAGCTAAAAAACAACCTCAGAGAGAAGCTAAAAACAACCTCAGAGAAGCTAAAACACAAACTTAGAGAGAAGCTAAAAAACAACCTCAGAGAGAAGCTAAAAACAACCTCAGAGAAGCTAAAACACAAACTTAGAGAGAAGCTAAAAAACAACCTCAGAGAGAAGCTAAAAACAACCTCAGAGAAGCTAAAAAACAACCTCAGACAGAAGCTAAAAAACAACCTCAGAGAGAAGCTAAAAACAACCTCAGAGAGAAGCTAAAAAACAACCTCAGACAGAAGCTAAAAAACAACCTCAGAGAAGCTAAAAGTTAAAACACAATCTCAGAGAGAAGCTAAAAAACAACCTCAGAGAAGCTAAAAAACAACCTCAGAGAGAAGCTAAAAAACAACCTCAGAGAGAAGCTAAAAACAACCTCAGAGAAGCTAAAACACAAACTTAGAGAGAAGCTAAAAAACAACCTCAGAGAGAAGCTAAAAACAACCTCAGAGAAGCTAAAAAACAACCTCAGACAGAAGCTAAAAAACAACCTCAGAGAGAAGCTAAAAAACAACCTCAGAGAAGCTAAAAAACAACCTCAGAGAAGCTAAAAAACAACCTCAGAGAGAACCTAAAAACCTCAGAGAGAACCTAAAAACAACCTCAGAGAGAAGCTAAAAACATCCTCAGAGAAGCTAAAAAACAACCTCAGAGAGAAGCTAAAAAACAACCTCAGAGAAGCTAAAAAACAACCTCAGAGAAGCTAAAAAACAACCTCAGAGAAGCTAAAAACAACCTCAGAGAGAAGCTAAAAACAACCTCAGAGAGAAGCTAAAAAACAACCTCAGAGAGAAGCTAAAAACAACCTCAGAGAAGCTAAAAAACAACCTCAGAGAGAAGCTAAAAAACAACCTCAGAGAAGCTAAAAAACAACCTCAGAGAAGCTAAAAACAACCTCAGAGAGAAGCTAAAAAACAACCTCAGAGAGAAGCTAAAAAACAACCTCAGAGAAGCTAAAACACAACCTCAGAGAGAAGCTAAAAAACAACCTCAGAGAGAAGCTAAAAACAACCTCAGAGAGAAGCTAAAAAACAACCTCAGACAGAAGCTAAAAAACAACCTCAGAGAAGCTAAAAAACAACCTCAGAGAAGCTAAAAAAACAACCTCAGAGAGAAGCTAAAAACAACCTCAGAGAGAAGCTAAAAACATCCTCAGAGAGAAGCTAAAAAACAACCTCAGAGAGAAGCTAAAAACATCCTCAGAGAGAAGCTAAAAACAACCTCAGAGAGAAGCTAAAAACAACCTCAGAGAGAAGCTAAAAAACAACCTCAGAGAAGCTAAAAAACAACCTCAGAGAGAAGCTAAAAAACAACCTCAGAGAAGCTAAAAAACAACCTCAGAGAAGCTAAAAAACAACCTCAGAGAGAACCTAAAAACCTCAGAGAAGCTAAAAAACAACCTCAGAGAGAAGCTAAAAAACAACCTCAGAGAGAAGCTAAAAAACAACCTCAGAGAGAAGCTAAAAAACAACCTCAGAGAAGCTAAAAAACAACCTCAGAGAAGCTAAAAAACAACCTCAGAGAGAAGCTAAAAAACAACCTCAGAGAAGCTAAAAACAACCTCAGAGAGAAGCTAAAAACAACCTCAGAGAGAAGCTAAAAAACAACCTCAGAGAGAAGCTAAAAACAACCTCAGAGAAGCTAAAAAACAACCTCAGAGAGAAGCTAAAAAACAACCTCAGAGAAGCTAAAAAACAACCTCAGAGAAGCTAAAAACAACCTCAGAGAGAAGCTAAAAAACAACCTCAGAGAGAAGCTAAAAAACAACCTCAGAGAGAAGCTAAAAACAACCTCAGAGAAGCTAAAAAACAACCTCAGAGAGAAGCTAAAAACAACCTCAGAGAGAAGCTAAAAAACAACCTCAGAGAGAAGCTAAACACAACCTCAGAGAGAAGCTAAAAACAACCTCAGAGAGAAGCTAAAAAACAACCTCAGACAGAAGCTAAAAACATCCTCAGAGAAGCTAAAAAACAACCTCAGAGAGAAGCTAAAAAACAACCTCAGAGAAGCTAAACACAACCTCAGAGAGAAGCTAAAAACATCCTCAGAGAAGCTAAAAACAACCTCAGAGAGAAGCTAAAAACAACCTCAGAGAGAAGCTAAAAAACAACCTTAGACAGAAGCTAAAAAACAACCTCAGAGAAGCTAAACACAACCTCAGAGAGAAGCTAAAAACAACCTCAGAGAGAAGCTAAAAAACAACCTCAGAGAGAAGCTAAAAACATCCTCAGAGAAGCTAAAAAACAACCTCAGAGAGAAGCTAAAAAACAACCTCAGAGAAGCTAAACACAACCTCAGAGAGAAGCTAAAAACATCCTCAGAGAAGCTAAAAAACAACCTCAGAGAGAAGCTAAAAAACAACCTCAGAGAGAAGCTAAAAAACAACCTCAGAGAGAAGCTAAAAAACAACCTCAGAGAAGCTAAAAAACAACCTCAGAGAGAAGCTAAAAACAACCTCAGAGAGAAGCTAAAAACAACCTCAGAGAAGCTAAAAAACAACCTCAGACAGAAGCTAAAAAACAACCTCAGAGAAGCTAAAAAACAACTTCAGAGAGAAGCTAAAAAACAACCTCAGAGAAGCTAAAAGCTAAAAAACAACCTCAGAAAAGCTAAAAAACAACCTCAGAGAAGCTAAAAAAAACCTCAGAGAGAAGCTAAAAAACAAGCTCAGAGAAGCTAAAAGCTAAAAAAAAACAACCTCAGAGAAGCTAAAAACAACCTCAGAGAAGCTAAACAACAACCTCAGAGAGAAGCTAAAAACAACCTCAGAGAAGCTAAAAACAACCTCAGAGAGAAGCTAAAAAACAACCTCAGAGAAGCTAAACAACAACCTCAGAGAGAACCTAAAAACCTCAGAAAGAACCTAAAAACAACCTCAGAGAGAAGCTAAAAACATCCTCAGAGAAGCTAAAAACAACCTCAGACAGAAGCTAAAAAACAACCTCAGAGAAGCTAAAAACAACCTCAGAAAGAACCTAAAAACAACCTCAGAGAGAAGCTAAAAACATCCTCAGAGAAGCTAAAAACAACCTCAGACAGAAGCTAAAAAACAACCTCAGAGAAGCTAAAAGTTAAAACACAACCTCAGAGAGAAGCTAAAAAACAACCTCAGAGAGAAGCTAAAAACAACCTCAGAGAAGCAAAAACACAAACTTAGAGAGAAGCTAAAAAACAACCTCAGAGAGAAGCTAAAAACAACCTCAGAGAAGCTAAAAAACAACCTCAGACAGAAGCTAAAAAACAACCTCAGAGAGAAGCTAAAAACATCCTCAGAGAAGCTAAAAAACAACCTCAGAAAGAAGCTAAAAACAACCTCAGAGAGAAGCTAAAAACAACCTCAGACAGAAGCTAAAAAACAACCTCAGAGAAGCTAAAAGTTAAAACACAACCTCAGAGAAAAGCTAAAAAAAAACCTCAGAGAAGCTAAAAAACAACCTCAGAGAAGCTAAAAAACAACCTCAGAGAAGCTAAAAAACAACCTCAGAGAAAAGCTAAAACAACCTCAGAGAGAAGCTAAAAACAACCTCAGAGAGAAGCTAAAAATATCCTCAGAGAAGCTAAAAAACAACCTCAGAGAGAAGCTAAAAAACAACCTCAGAGAAGCTAAAAAACAACCTCAGAGAGAAGCTAAAAACAACCTCAGACAGAAGCTTAAAAACAACCTCAGAGAGAAGCTAAAAAACAACCTCAGAGAAGCTAAGACACAACCTCAGAGAAGCTAAAACACAACCTCAGAGAAGCTAAAAGCTAAAAAACAACCTCAGAGAAGCTAAGACACAACCTCAGAGAAGCTAAAACACAACCTCAGAGAAGCTAAAAAACAACCCCAGAGAAGCTAAAAGCTAAAAAACAACCTCAGAGAATCTAAAAACAAAAAACAAAAAAACCTCAGAGAAGCTAAAAGCTTAAAATTGAATTCCAATTGGCTTGAATTGGACTTACTATCTAAGTGCCTTGAGATGACATTTGTTGTATTTTGGCGCTATATAAATAAAAATGAATTGAATTGAATTGAATTAAAAAACAACCTCAGAAAAGCTAAAAAAACAACCTCAGAGAAGCTAAAACACAACCTCAGAGAAGCTAAAAGCTAAAAAACAACCTCAGAGAAGCTAAAAGTTAAAAAACAACCTCAGAGAAGCTAAAACCTAAAACACAACCTCAGAGAAGCTAAAAGCTAAAACACAACCTCAGAGAAGCTAAAAAAACAACCTCAGAGAAGCTAAAACACAACCTCAGAGAAGCTAAAAGCTAAAAAACAACCTCAGAGAAGCTAAAAGTTAAAAAACAACCTCAGAGAAGCTAAAACCTAAAACACAACCTCAGAGAAGCTAAAAGCTAAAACACAACCTCAGAGAAGCTAAAAAAAACAACCTCAGAGAAGCTAAAGAACAACCTCAGAGAAGCTAAAAACTAAAAAACAACCTCAGAGAATCTAAAAACAAAAAACAAAAAAACCTTAGAGAAGCTAAAAGCTAAAATTGAATTCCAATTGGCTTGAATTGGACTTACTATCTAAGTGCCTTGAGATGACATTTGTTGTATTTGGCGCTATATAAATAAAAATGAATTGAATTGAATTGAATTAAAAAACAACCTCAGAAAAGCTAAAAAAACAACCTCAGAGAGAAGCTAAAAGCTAAAAAAAACAACCCCAGAGAAGCTAAAAGCTAAAAAACAACCTCAGAGATGCTAAAAAACAACCTCAGAGAATCTAAATACAAAAAACAAAAAAACCTCAGAGAAGCTAAAAGCTAAAAAACAACCTCAGAAAAGCTAAAAAACAACCTCAGAGAAGCTAAAAAAAACCTCAGAGAGAAGCTAAAAAACAAGCTCAGAGAAGCTAAAAGCTAAAAAAAACAACCTCAGAGAGAAGCTAAAAACAACCTCAGAGAAGCTAAAAACAACCTCAGAGAGAAGCTAAAAAACAACCTCAGAGAGAAGCTAAAAACAACCTCAGAGAGAAGCTAAAAACAACCTCAGAGAGAAGCTAAAAAACAACCTCAGAGAGAAGCTAAAAACAACCTCAGAGAGAAGCTAAAAACAACCTCAGAGAGAAGCTAAAAACAACCTCAGAGAGAAGCTAAAAAACAACCTCAGAGAAGCTAAAAAACAACCTCAGAGAGAAGCTAAAAAACAACCTCAGAGAAGCTAAAAAACAACCTCAGAGAAGCTAAAAAACAACCCCAGAGAGAACCTAAAAACCTCAGAGAGAACCTAAAAACAACCTCAGAGAGAAGCTAAAAACATCCTCAGAGAGAAGCTAAAAAACAACCTCAGAGAAGCTAAAAAACAACCTCAGAGAAGCTAAAAAACATCCTCAGAGAAGCTAAAAAACAACCTCAGAGAGAAGCTAAAAACAACCTCAGAGAAGCTAAAAAACAACCTCAGAGAAGCTAAAAAACATCCTCAGAGAAGCTAAAAAACAACCTCAGAGAGAAGCTAAAAACAACCTCAGAGAGAAGCTAAAAAACAACCTCAGAGAGAAGCTAAAAAACAACCTCAGAGAAGCTAAAAAACATCCTCAGAGAAGCTAAAAAACAACCTCAGAGAGAAGCTAAAAAACAACCTCAGAGAAGCTAAAAAACAACCTCAGAGAAGCTAAAAAACATCCTCAGAGAAGCTAAAAAACAACCTCAGAGAGAAGCTAAAAACAACCTCAGAGAGAAGCTAAAAAACAACCTCAGAGAAGCTAAACACAACCTCAGAGAGAAGCTAAAAACAACCTCAGAGAGAAGCTAAAAAACAACCTCAGACAGAAGCTAAAAACATCCTCAGAGAAGCTAAAAAACAACCTCAGAGAGAAGCTAAAAAACAACCTCAGAGAAGCTAAACACAACCTCAGAGAGAAGCTAAAAACATCCTCAGAGAAGCTAAAAAACAACCTCAGAGAGAAGCTAAAAACAACCTCAGAGAAAAGCTAAAAAACAACCTCAGAGAGAAGCTAAAAAACAACCTTAGACAGAAGCTAAAAAACAACCTCAGAGAAGCTAAAAAACAACCTCAGAGAGAACCTAAAAAACAACCTCAGAGAAGCTAAAAAACAACCTCAGAGAAGCTAAAAAACAACCTCAGAGAGAACCTAAAAACCTCAGAGAGAACCTAAAAACAACCTCAGAGAGAAGCTAAAAACATCCTCAGAGAAGCTAAAAAACAACCTCAGAGAAGCTAAAAAACAACCTCAGAGAAGCTAAAAACAACCTCAGAGAGAAGCTAAAAAACACAACCTCAGAGAGAAGCTAAAAACAACCTCAGAGAAGCTAAAAAACAACCTCAGAGAGAAGCTAAAAACAACCTCAGAGAGAAGCTAAAAACAACCTCAGAGAGAAGCTAAAAAACAACCTCAGAGAAGCTAAACACAACCTCAGAGAGAAGCTAAAAACAACCTCAGAGAGAAGCTAAAAAACAACTCAGAGAGAAGCTAAAAAACAACCTCAGAGAAGCTAAACACAACCTCAGAGAGAAGCTAAAAACATCCTCAGAGAAGCTAAAAACAACCTCAGAGAAAAGCTAAAAAACAACCTCAGAGAGGAAGCTAAAAAACAACCTTAGACAGAAGCTAAAAAACAACCTCAGAGAAGCTAAAAAAACAACCTCAGAGAGAAGCTAAAAAACAACCTTAGACAGAAGCTAAAAACAACCTCAGAGAGAAGCTAAAAAACAACCTTAGACAGAAGCTAAAAACAACCTCAGAGAAGCTAAACACAACCTCAGAGAGAAGCTAAAAACAACCTCAGAGAGAAGCTAAAAAACAACCTCAGACAGAAGCTAAAAACATCCTCAGAGAAGCTAAAAAACAACCTCAGAGAGAAGCTAAAAAACAACCTCAGAGAAGCTAAACACAACCTCAGAGAGAAGCTAAAAACAACCTCAGAGAGAAGCTAAAAAACAACCTCAGAGAAGCTAAACACAACCTCAGAGAGAAGCTAAAAACAACCTCAGAGAGAAGCTAAAAAACAACCTCAGAGAGAAGCTAAAAAACAACCTCAGAGAGCTAAACACAACCTCAGAGAGAAGCTAAAAACATCCTCAGAGAAGCTAAAAACAACCTCAGAGAAAAGCTAAAAAACAACCTCAGAGAGAAGCTAAAAAACAACCTTAGACAGAAGCTAAAAAACAACCTCAGAGAAGCTAAAAAACAACCTCAGAGAGAAGCTAAAAAACAACCTTAGACAGAAGCTAAAAACAACCTCAGAGAGAAGGCTAAAAAAACAACCTTAGACAGAAGCTAAAAAACAACCTCAGAGAAGCTAAACACAACCTCAGAGAGAAGCTAAAAACAACCTCAGAGAGAAGCTAAAAAACAACCTCAGACAGAAGCTAAAAACATCCTCAGAGAAGCTAAAAAACAACCTCAGAGAGAAGCTAAAAAACAACCTCAGAGAAGCTAAACACAACCTCAGAGAGAAGCTAAAAACATCCTCAGAGAAGCTAAAAACAACCTCAGAGAGAAGCTAAAAAACAACCTCAGAGAAGCTAAAAAACAACCTCAGAGAGAAGCTAAAAACAACCTCAGAGAAGCTAAAACACAAACTTAGAGAGAAGCTAAAAAACAACCTCAGAGAGAAGCTAAAAACAACCTCAGAGAAGCTAAAAAACAACCTCAGACAGAAGCTAAAAAACAACCTCAGAGAGAAGCTAAAAAAACAACTCAGAGAGAAGCTAAAAAACACCCTCAGAGAAGCTAAAAGCTAAAAAACAACCTCAGAAAAGCTAAAAAAACAAGCTCAGAGAAGCTAAAAGCTAAAAAAAAAACTCAGAGAATCTAAAATACAAAAAACAAAAAAACCTCAGAGAAGCTAAAAGCTAAAAAACAACCTCAGAAAAGCTAAAAAACAAGCTCAGAGAAGCTAAAGCTAAAAAAAACAACCTCAGAGAAGCTAAACAACAACCTCAGAGAGAAGCTAAAAACAACCTCAGAGAGAAGCTAAAAAACAACCTCAGAGAGAAGCTAAAAAACAACCTCAGAGAAGCTAAAAAAACAACCTCAGAGAGAAGCTAAAAAACAACCTCAGAGAAGCTAAAAAACAACCTCGAGAGAACCTAAAAACCTCAGAGAGACCCTAAAAAAAACCTCAGAGAGAAGCTAAAAAACAACCTCAGAGAAGCTAAAAAACAACCTCAGAGAAGCTAAAAAACAACCTCAGAGAGAAGCTAAAAACATCCTCAGAGAGAAGCTAAAAACAACCTCAGACAGAAGCTAAAAAACAACCTCAGAGAAGCTAAAAGTTAAAACACAACCTCAGAGAGAAGCTAAAAAACAACCTCAGAGAGAAGCTAAAAAACAACCTCAGAGAAGCTAAAACACAACTTAGAGAGAAGCTAAAAAACAACCTCAGAGAGAAGCTAAAAACAACCTCAGAGAAGCTAAAAAACAACCTCAGACAGAAGCTAAAAAACAACCTCAGAGAGAAGCTAAAAACAACCTCAGAGAGAAGCTAAAAAACAACCTCAGACAGAAGCTAAAAAACAACCTCAGAGAAGCTAAAAGTTAAAACACAATCTCAGAGAGAAGCTAAAAAACAACCTCAGAGAAGCTAAAAAACAACCTCAGAGAGAAGCTAAAAAACAACCTCAGAGAGAAGCTAAAAACAACCTCAGAGAAGCTAAAACACAAACTTAGAGAGAAGCTAAAAAACAACCTCAGAGAGAAGCTAAAAACAACCTCAGAGAAGCTAAAAAACAACCTCAGACAGAGCTAAAAAACAACCTCAGAGAGAAGCTAAAAACAACCTCAGAGAAGCTAAAAAACAACCTCAGAGAAGCTAAAAAACAACCTCAGAGAGAACCTAAAAACCTCAGAGAGAACCTAAAAACAACCTCAGAGAGAAGCTAAAAACATCCTCAGAGAAGCTAAAAAACAACCTCAGAGAGAAGCTAAAAAACAACCTCAGAGAAGCTAAAAAACAACCTCAGAGAAGCTAAAAAACAACCTCAGAGAGAAGCTAAAAAACAACCTCAGAGAAGCTAAAAAACAACCTCAGAGAAGCTAAAAACAACCTCAGAGAGAAGCTAAAAACAACCTCAGAGAGAAGCTAAAAAACAACCTCAGAGAGAAGCTAAAAACAACCTCAGAGAAGCTAAAAAACAACCTCAGAGAGAAGCTAAAAAACAACCTCAGAGAAGCTAAAAAAACAACCTCAGAGAAGCTAAAAACAACCTCAGAGAGAAGCTAAAAACAACCTCAGAGAGAAGCTAAAAAACAACCTCAGAGAAGCTAAAACACAACCTCAGAGAGAAGCTAAAAAACAACCTCAGAGAGAAGCTAAAAACAACCTCAGAGAGAAGCTAAAAAACAACCTCAGACAGAAGCTAAAAAACAACCTCAGAGAAGCTAAAAAACAACCTCAGAGAAGCTAAAAAAACAACCTCAGAGAGAAGCTAAAAACAACCTCAGAGAGGAAGCTAAAAACATCCTCAGAGAGAAGCTAAAAAACAACCTCAGAGAGAAGCTAAAAACATCCTCAGAGAGAAGCTAAAAACAACCTCAGAGAGAAGCTAAAAACAACCTCAGAGAGAAGCTAAAAAACAACCTCAGAGAAGCTAAAAAACAACCTCAGAGAGAAGCTAAAAAACAACCTCAGAGAGAAGCTAAAAAACAACCTCAGAGAAGCTAAAAAACAACCTCAGAGAAGCTAAAAAACAACCTCAGAGAGAACCTAAAAACCTCAGAGAAGCTAAAAAACAACCTCAGAGAGAAGCTAAAAAAACAACCTCAGAGAGAAGCTAAAAAACAACCTCAGAGAGAAGCTAAAAACAACCTCAGAGAAGCTAAAAAACAACCTCAGAGAAGCTAAAAAACAACCTCAGAGAGAAGCTAAAAAACAACCTCAGAGAAGCTAAAAACACCTCAGAGAGAAGCTAAAAACAACCTCAGAGAGAAGCTAAAAACAACCTCAGAGAGAAGCTAAAAACAACCTCAGAGAAGCTAAAAAACAACCTCAGAGAGAAGCTAAAAAACAACCTCAGAGAAGCTAAAAACAACCTCAGAGAAGCTAAAAACAACCTCAGAGAGAAGCTAAAAAACAACCTCAGAGAGAAGCTAAAAACAACCTCAGAGAGAAGCTAAAAACAACCTCAGAGAAGCTAAAAAACAACCTCAGAGAGAGCTAAAAACAACCTCAGAGAGAAGCTAAAAAACAACCTCAGAGAGAAGCTAAACACAACCTCAGAGAGAAGCTAAAAACAACCTCAGAGAGAAGCTAAAAACAACCTCAGACAGAAGCTAAAAACATCCTCAGAGAAGCTAAAAAACAACCTCAGAGAGAAGCTAAAAAACAACCTCAGAGAAGCTAAACACAACCTCAGAGAGAAGCTAAAAAACATCCTCAGAGAAGCTAAAAACAACCTCAGAGAGAAGCTAAAAAACAACCTTAGACAGAAGCTAAAAAACAACCTCAGAGAAGCTAAACACAACCTCAGAGAGAAGCTAAAAACAACCTCAGAGAGAAGCTAAAAAACAACCTCAGAGAGAAGCTAAAAACATCCTCAGAGAAGCTAAAAAACAACCTCAGAGAGAAGCTAAAAAACACCTCAGAGAAGCTAAACACAACCTCAGAGAGAAGCTAAAAACATCCTCAGAGAAGCTAAAAAACAACCTCAGAGAGAAGCTAAAAAACAACCTCAGAGAGAAGCTAAAAAACAACCTCAGAGAAGCTAAAAAACAACCTCAGAGAGAAGCTAAAAACAACCTCAGAGAGAAGCTAAAAACAACCTCAGAGAAGCTAAAAAACAACCTCAGACAGAAGCTAAAAAACAACCTCAGAGAAGCTAAAAAAACAACTTCAGAGAGAAGCTAAAAAACAACCTCAGAGAAGCTAAAAGCTAAAAAACAACCTCAGAAAAAGCTAAAAAACAACCTCAGAGAAGCTAAAAAAAACCTCAGAGAGAAGCTAAAAAACAAGCTCAGAGAAGCTAAAAGCTAAAAAAAAACAACCTCAGAGAAGCTAAAAACAACCTCAGAGAGCTAAACAACAACCTCAGAGAGAAGCTAAAAACAACCTCAGAGAAGCTAAAAACAACCTCAGAGAGAAGCTAAAAAACAACCTCAGAGAAGCTAAACAACAACCTCAGAGAGAACCTAAAAACCCTCAGAAAGAACCTAAAAACAACCTCAGAGAGAAGCTAAAAACATCCTCAGAGAAGCTAAAAACAACCTCAGACAGAAGCTAAAAAACAACCTCAGAGAAGCTAAAAACAACCTCAGAAAGAACCTAAAAACAACCTCAGAGAGAAGCTAAAAACATCCTCAGAGAAGCTAAAAACAACCTCAGACAGAAGCTAAAAAACAACCTCAGAGAAGCGAAAACACAAACTTAGAGAGAAGCTAAAAAACAACCTCAGAGAGAAGCTAAAAACAACCTCAGAGAAGCTAAAAAACAACCTCAGACAGAAGCTAAAAAACAACCTCAGAGAGAAGCTAAAAACATCCTCAGAGAAGCTAAAAAACAACCTCAGAAAGAAGCTAAAAACAACCTCAGAGAGAAGCTAAAAACAACCTCAGACAGAAGCTAAAAAACAACCTCAGAGAAGCTAAAAGTTAAAACACAACCTCAGAGAGAAGCTAAAAAACAACCTCAGAGAAGCTAAAAAACAACCTCAGAGAGAAGCTAAAAAACAACCTCAGAGAGAAGCTAAAAAACAACCTCAGAGAGAAGCTAAAAAAACAACTTCAGAGAAAAGCTAAAACACAACCTCAGAAAAGCTAAAAGTTAAAACACAACCTCAGAGAGAAGCTAAAAAACAACCTCAGAGAAGCTAAAAACAACCTCAGAGAGAAGCTAAAAAACAACCTCAGAGAAGCTAAAAAACAACCTCAGAGAGAAGCTAACAAACAACCTCAGAGAAGCTAAAAAACAACCTCAGAGAAGCTAAAAAACAACCTCAGAGAGAACCTAAAAACAACCTCAGAGAGAAGCTAAAAACATCCTCAGAGAAGCTAAAAAACAACCTCAGAGAGAAGCTAAAAAACAACCTCAGAGAAGCTAAAAAACAACCTCAGAGAAGCTAAAAAACAACCTCAGAGAGAAGCTAAAAAACAACCTCAGAGAAGCTAAAAACAACCTCAGAGAGAAGCTAAAAACAACCTCAGAGAGAAGCTAAAAAACAACCTCAGAGAGAAGCTAAAAAACAACCTCAGAGAAGCTAAACACAACCTCAGAGAGAAGCTAAAAACATCCTCAGAGAAGCTAAAAAACAACCTCAGAGAGAAGCTAAAAAACAACCTCAGAGAGAAGCTAAAAAACAACCTCAGAGAGAAGCTAAAAAACAACCTCAGAGAAGCTAAAAAACAACCTCAGAGAGAAGCTAAAAACAACCTCAGAGAGAAGCTAAAAACAACCTCAGAGAAGCTAAAACACAAACTTAGAGAGAAGCTAAAAAACAACCTCAGAGAGAAGCTAAAAACAACCTCAGAGAAGCTAAAAAACAACCTCAGAGAGAAGCTAAAAAAACAACTTCAGAGAGAAGCTAAAAAACAACCTCAGAGAAGCTAAAAGCTAAAAAAACAACCTCAGAGATGCTAAAAAACAACCTCAGAGAAGCTAAAAGCTAAAAAACAACCTCAGAAAAGCTAAAAAACAACCTCAGAGAAGCTAAAAAAAACTAAGAGAATCTAAATACAAAAAACAAAAAAACCTCAGAGAAGCTAAAAGCTAAAAAACAACCTCAGAAAAGCTAAAAAACAACCTCAGAGAAGCTAAAAAAAAACCTCAGAGAGAAGCTAAAAAACAAGCTCAGAGAAGCTAAAAGCTAAAAAAAAACAACCTCAGAGAAGCTAAAAACAACCTCAGAGAAGCTAAACAACAACCTCAGAGAGAAGCTAAAAAACAACCTCAGAGAGAAGCTAAAAAACAACCTCAGAGAAGCTAAAAAACAACCTCAGAGAGAAGCTAAAAAACAACCTCAGAGAAGCTAAAAAACAACCTCGGAGAGAACCTAAAAACCTCAGAGAGAACCTAAAAAAAACCTCAGAGAGAAGCTAAAAAACAACCTCAGAGAAGCTAAAAAACAACCTCAGAGAGAACCTAAAAACCTCAGAGAGAACCTAAAAACAACCTCAGAGAGAAGCTAAAAACATCCTCAGAGAAGCTAAAAAACAACCTCAGAGAGAAGCTAAAAAACAACCTCAGAGAAGCTAAAAAACAACCTCAGAGAGAAGCTAAAAAACAACCTCAGAGAAGCTAAAAAACAACCTCAGAGAAGCTAAAAAACAACCTCAGAGAGAACCTAAAAACCTCAGAGAGAACCTAAAAACAACCTCAGAGAGAAGCTAAAAACATCCTCAGAGAAGCTAAAAACAACCTCAGACAGAAGCTAAAAAACAACCTCAGAGAGAAGCTAAAAAAACAACTTCAGAGAAGCTAAAAACAACCTCAGATAAGATAAAAAAACAACCTCAGAGAGAAGCTAAAAACATCCTCAGAGAAGCTAAAAAACAACCTCAGAGAGAAGCTAAAAACAACCTCAGAGAGAAGCTAAAAACAACCTCAGAGAGAAGCTAAAAAACAACCTCAGAGAAGCTAAAAAACAACCTCAGAGAGAAGCTAAAAAACAACCTCAGAGAGAAGCTAAAAACAACCTCAGAGAAGCTAAAACACAAACTTAGAGAGAAGCTAAACAACAACCTCAGAGAGAAGCTAAAAACAACCTCAGAGAAGCTAAAAAACAACCTCAGACAGAAGCTAAAAAACAACCTCAGAGAGAAGCTAAAAAAACAACTTCAGAGAAAAGCTAAAACACAACCTCAGAGAAGCTAAAAGTTAAAACACAACCTCAGAGAAGCTAAAAGTTAAAACACAACCTCAGAGAGAAGCTAAAAAACAACCTCAGAGAAGCTAAAAAACAACCTCAGAGAGAAGCTAAACACAACCTCAGAGAGAAGCTAAAAAACAACCTCAGACAGAAGCTAAAAAACAACCTCAGAGAAGCTAAAAAACAACCTCAGAGAAAAGCTAAAAACAACCTCAGAGAAGCTAAAAAACAACCTCAGAGAAGCTAAAAAAACAACCTCAGAGAGAAGCTAAAAAACAACCTCAGAGAAAAGCTAAAAACAACCTCAGAGAAGCTAAAAAACAACCTCAGAGAAGCTAAACACAACCTCAGAGAGAAGCTAAAAACATCCTCAGAGAAGCTAAAAAACAACCTCAGGGAGAAGCTAAAAAACAACCTCAGAGAGAAGCTAAAAAACAACCTCAGAGAGAAGCTAAAAAACAACCTCAGAGAAGCTAAAAAACAACCTCAGAGAGAAGCTAAAAACAACCTCAGAGAGAAGCTAAAAACAACCTCAGAGAAGCTAAAACACAAACTTAGAGAGAAGCTAAAAAACAACCTCAGAGAGAAGCTAAAAACAACCTCAGAGAAGCTAAAAAACAACCTCAGAGAGAAGCTAAAAAAACAACTTCAGAGAGAAGCTAAAAAACAACCTCAGAGAAGCTAAAAGCTAAAAAAACAACCTCAGAGATGCTAAAAAACAACCTCAGAGAAGCTAAAAGCTAAAAAACAACCTCAGAAAAGCTAAAAAACAACCTCAGAGAAGCTAAAAAAAACTAAGAGAATCTAAATACAAAAAACAAAAAAACCTCAGAGAAGCTAAAAGCTAAAAAACAACCTCAGAAAAGCTAAAAAACAACCTCAGAGAAGCTAAAAAAAACCTCAGAGAGAAGCTAAAAAACAAGCTCAGAGAAGCTAAAAACAACCTCAGAGAAGCTAAACAACAACCTCAGAGAGAAGCTAAAAAACAACCTCAGAGAGAAGCTAAAAACAACCTCAGAGAGAAGCTAAAGAACAACCTCAGAGAAGCTAAAAAACAACCTCAGAGAGAAGCTAAAAAACAACCTCAGAGAAGCTAAAAAACAACCTCGGAGAGAACCTAAAAACCTCAGAGAGAACCTAAAAAAAACCTCAGAGAGAAGCTAAAAAACAACCTCAGAGAAGCTAAAAAACAACCTCAGAGAAGCTAAAAAACAACCTCAGAGAGAACCTAAAAACCTCAGAGAGAACCTAAAAACAACCTCAGAGAGAAGCTAAAAACATCCTCAGAGAAGCTAAAAAACAACCTCAGAGAGAAGCTAAAAAACAACCTCAGAGAAGCTAAAAAACAACCTCAGAGAGAAGCTAAAAAACAACCTCAGAGAAGCTAAAAAACAACCTCAGAGAAGCTAAAAAACAACCTCAGAGAGAACCTAAAAACCTCAGAGAGAACCTAAAAACAACCTCAGAGAGAAGCTAAAAACATCCTCAGAGAAGCTAAAAACAACCTCAGACAGAAGCTAAAAAACAACCTCAGAGAAGCTAAAAAACAACCTCAGACAGAAGCTAAAAAACAACCTCAGAGAGAAGCTAAAAAAACAACTTCAGAGAAGCTAAAAAACAACCTCAGAGAGAAGCTAAAAAACAACCTCAGAGAGAAGCTAAAAACAACCTCAGAGAGAAGCTAAAAAAACAACTTCAGAGAAGCTAAAAACAACCTCAGATAAGCTAAAAAACAACCTCAGAGAGAAGCTAAAAACATCCTCAGAGAAGCTAAAACACAAACTTAGAGATAAGCTAAACAACAACCTCAGAGAGAAGCTAAAAACAACCTCAGAGAAGCTAAAAAACAACCTCAGACAGAAGCTAAAAAACAACCTCAGAGAGAAGCTAAAAAAACAACTTCAGAGAAAAGCTAAAACACAACCTCAGAGAAGCTAAAAGTTAAAACACAACCTCAGAGAGAAGCTAAAAAACAACCTCAGAGAAGCTAAAAAACAACCTCAGAGAGAAGCTAAACACAACCTCAGAGAGAAGCTAAAAAACAACCTCAGACAGAAGCTAAAAAACAACCTCAGAGAAGCTAAAAAACAACCTCAGAGAAAAGCTAAAAACAACCTCAGAGAAGCTAAAAAACAACCTCAGAGAAGCTAAAAAAACAACCTCAGAGAGAAGCTAAAAACAACCTCAGAGAAGCTAAAAAACAACCTCAGAGAGAAGCTAAAAACAACCTCAGAGAAGCTAAAAAACAACCTCAGAGAGAAGCTAAAAACAACCTCAGAGAAGCTAAAAAACAACCTCAGAGAAAAGCTAAAAACAACCTCAGAGAAGCTAAAAAACAACCTCAGAGAGAAGCTAAAAACAACCTCAGAGAGAAGCTAAAAAACAACCTCAGACAGAAGCTAAAAAACAACCTCAGAGAAGCTAAAAAACAACCTCAGAGAAAAGCTAAAAACAACCTCAGAGAAGCTAAAAAACAACCTCAGAGAAGCTAAAAAACAACCTCAGAGAGAAGCTAAAAACAACCTCAGAGAAGCTAAAAAACAACCTCAGAGAAGCTAAAAAAACAACCTCAGAGAGAAGCTAAAAAACAACCTCAGAGAGAAGCTAAAAACATCCTCAGAGAGAAGCTAAAAAACAACCTCAGAGAGAAGCTGAAAACAACCTCAGAGAGAAGCTAAAAACAACCTCAGAGAGAAGCTAAAAACAACCTCAGAGAGAAGCTAAAAACAACCTCAGACAGAAGCTAAAAAACAACCTCAGAGAGAAGCTAAAAACAACCTCAGAGAGAAGCTAAAAAACAACCTCAGAGAGAAGCTAAAAACAACCTCAGAGAGAAGCTAAAAAACAACCTCAGACAGAAGCTAAAAAAACAACCTCAGAGAAGCTAAAAACAACCTCAGAGAGAAGCTAAAAAACAACCTCAGAGAGAAGCTAAAAACAACCTCAGAGAGAAGCTAAAAAACAACCTCAGACAGAAGCTAAAAAACAACCTCAGAGAAGCTAAAAACAACCTCAGAGAAGCTAAAAAACAACCTCAGAGAAGCTAAAAAAACAACCTCAGAGAGAAGCTAAAAACAACCTCAGAGAGAAGCTAAAAACATCCTCAGAGAGAAGCTAAAAAACAACCTCAGAGAGAAGCTAAAAACAACCTCAGAGAGAAGCTAAAAACAACCTCAGAGAAGCTAAAAAACAACCTCAGAGAAGCTAAAAACAACCTCAGAGAGAAGCTAAAAACAACCTCAGAGAGAAGCTAAAAACAACCTCAGAGAGAAGCTAAAAACAACCTCAGAGAGAAGCTAAAAACAACCTCAGAGAGAAGCTAAAAAACAACCTCAGACAGAAGCTAAAAAACAACCTCAGAGAGAAGCTAAAAACAACCTCAGAGAGAAGCTAAAAAACAACCTCAGACAGAAGCTAAAAAACAACCCCAGAGAAGCTAAAAAACAACCTCAGAGAAGCTAAAAAAACAACCTCAGAGAAGCTAAAAAAACAACCTCAGAGAAGCTAAAAACAACCTCAGAGAGAACCTAAAAACAACCTCAGAGAGAAGCTAAAAAACAACCTCAGAGAGAAGCTAAAAACAACCTCAGAGAGAAGCTAAAAAACAACCTCAGACAGAAGCTAAAAAACAACCTCAGACAGAAGCTAAAAACAACCTCAGAGAGAAGCTAAAAACAACCTCAGAGAGAAGCTAAAAACAACCTCAGAGAGAAGCTAAAAACAACCTCAGAGAGAAGCTAAAAAACAACCTCAGAGAGAAGCTAAAAACAACCTCAGAGAGAAGCTAAAAACAACCTCAGAGAAGCTAAAAAACAACCTCAGAGAGAAGCTAAAAACAACCTCAGAGAGAAGCTAAAAACAACCTCAGAGAGAAGATAAAAACAACCTCAGAGAGAAGCTAAAAACAACCTCAGAGAGAAGCTAAAAACAACCTCAGAGAGAAGCTAAAAAACAACCTCAGACAGAAGCTAAAAACAACCTCAGAGAGAAGCTAAAAACAATCTCAGAGAGAAGCTAAAAAACAACCTCAGAGAAGCTAAAAAACAACCTCAGAGAAGCTAAAAAACAACCTCAGAGAGAAGCTAAAAACAACCTCAGAGAAGCTAAAAAACAACCTCAGAGAGAAGCTAAAAAACAACCTCAGAGAGAAGCTAAAAAACAACCTCAGAGAGAAGCTAAAAACAACCTCAGAGAGAAGCTAAAAAAACAAATTCAGAGAGAAGCTAAAAAACAACCTCAGATAAGCTAAAAGCTAAAACACAACCTCAGAGAAGCTAAAAAACAACCTCAGACAAGCTAAAAGTTAAAACACGACCTCAGAGAAGCTAAAAGCTAAAACACAACCTCAGAGAAGCTAAAAGTTAAAAAACAACCTCAGAGAAGCTAAAAGCTAAAACACAACCTCAGAGAACCTAAAAGTTAAAAAAAAAAACAACCTCAGAGAAGCTAAAAAAACAACCTCAGAGAAGCTAAAGAACAACCTCAGAGAAGCTAAAAACTAAAGAAAACAACCCCAGAGAAGTTAAAAGCTAAAAAACAACCTCAGAGATGCTAAAAAACAACCTCAGAGAATCTAAAAACAAAAAACTAAAAAACCTCAGAGAAGCTAAAAGCTAAAATTGAATTCCAATTGGCTTGAATTGGACTTACTATCTAAGTGCCTTGAGATGACATTTGTTGTATTTGGCGCTATATAAATAAAAATGAATTGAATTGAATTGAATTAAAAAACAACCTCAGAAAAGCTAAAAAAACAACCTCAGAGAGAAGCTAAAAGCTAAAAAAAACAACCCCAGAGAAGCTAAAAGCTAAAAAACAACCTCAGAGAAGCTAAAAAACAACCTCAGAGAAGCTAAAAAACAACCTCAGAGAGAAGCTAAAAACAACCTCAGAGAGAAGCTAAAAACAACCTCAGAGAGAAGCTAAAAAACAACCTCAGAGAAGCTAAAAAACAACCTCAGAGAAGCTAAAAAACAACCTCAGAGAGAAGCTAAAAACAACCTCAGAGAGAAGCTAAAAACAACCTCAGAGAAGCTAAAAAACAACCTCAGAGAGAAGCTAAAAAAACAACCTCAGAGAGAAGCTAAAAACAACCTCAGAGAGAAGCTAAAAAAACAACTTCAGAGAAGCTAAAAAACAACCTCAGAGAGAAGCTAAAAACAACCTCAGAGAGAAGCTAAAAAAACAACTTCAGAGAAGCTAAAAACAACCTCAGAGAAGCTAAAAAACAACCTCAGAGAGAAGCTAAAAAACAACCTCAGAGAGAAGATAAAAACAACCTCAGAGAAGCTAAAAAACAACCTCAGAGAGAAGCTAAAAAACAACCTCAGAGAGAAGCTAAAAACAACCTCAGAGAGAAGCTAAAAAAACAACTTCAGAGAGAAGCTAAAAAACAACCTCAGATAAGCTAAAAGCTAAAACACAACCTCAGAGAAGCTAAAAAACAACCTCAGAGAAGCTAAAAGCTAAAAAACAACCTCAGACAAGCTAAAAGTTAAAACACGACCTCAGAGAAGCTAAAAGTTAAAACACAACCTCAGAGAAGCTAAAAGCTAAAACACAACCTCAGAGAAGCTAAAAGTTAAAAAACAACCTCAGAGAAGCTAAAAGCTAAAACACAACCTCAGAGAACCTAAAAGTTAAAAAAAAAAACAACCTCAGAGAAGCTAAAAAAACAACCTCAGAGAAGCTAAAGAACAACCTCAGAGAAGCTAAAAACTAAAGAAAACAACCCCAGAGAAGCTAAAAGCTAAAAAACAACCTCAGAGATGCTAAAAAACAACCTCAGAGAATCTAAAAACAAAAAACAAAAAAACCTCAGAGAAGCTAAAAGCTAAAATTGAATTCCAATTGGCTTGAATTGGACTTACTATCTAAGTGCCTTGAGATGACATTTGTTGTATTTGGCGCTATATAAATAAAAATGAATTGAATTGAATTGAATTAAAAAACAACCTCAGAAAAGCTAAAAAAACAACCTCAGAGAGAAGCTAAAAGCTAAAAAAAACAACCCCAGAGAAGCTAAAAGCTAAAAAACAACCTCAGAGATGCTAAAAAACAACCTCAGAGAATCTAAATACAAAAAACAACAAAACCTCAGAGAAGCTAAAAGCTAAAAAACAACCTCAGAAAAGCTAAAAAAAACAACCTCAGAGAAGCTAAAAAAAAACAACCTCAGAGAAGCTAAAAAAACCACAGAGAGAAGTTAAAAAACAACCTCAGAAAAGCTAAAAAACAACCTCAGAGAAGCTAAAAGCTAAAAAAAACAAGCTCAGAGAAGCTAAAAAAAACAAGCTCAGAGAGAAGCTAAAAAACAACCTCAGAGAAGCTAAAAGCTAAAAAAACAACCTCAGAGAAGCTAAAAAACAACCTCAGAGAAGCTAAAAACATCCTCAGAGAGAAGCTAAAAGCTAATAAACATTCTCAGAGAGACGAATAAAAACACAACCTCAGAGAGAAGCTAAAACACAACCTCAGAGAAGCTAAAAGCTAATAAACATTCTCAGACAGAGGTTAGCCTGACAGAGTTTAGCCTGACAGAGGTTAGCCTGACAGAGTTTAGCCTGACAGAGGTTAGCCTAACAGAGTATAGCCTAACAGAGTTTAGCCTGACAGAGGTTAGCCTAACAGAGTTTAGCTTGACAGAGGTTAGCCTGAAAGAGGTTAGCCTGACAGAGTTTAGCCTGACAGAGTTTAACCTGACAGAGTTTAACCTGACAGAGTTTAGCCTGACAGAGTTTAACATGACAGAGGTTAGCCTGACAGAGGTTAGCCTGACAGAGTTTAACCTGACAGAGGTTAGCCTGACAGAGTTTAGCCTGACAGAGGTTAGCCTGACAGAGTTTAACCTGACAGAGTTTAGCCTGACAGAGTTTAACCTGACAGAGGTTAGCCTGACAGAGGTTAGCCTGACAGAGTTTAGCCTGACAGAGTTTAGCCTGACAGAGGTTAGCCTGACAGAGTTTAGCCTGACAGAGTTTAGCCTGACAGTGTTTAGCCTGACAGTTTAGCCTGACAGTTTAGCCTGACAGAGGTTAGCCTGACAGAGGTTAGCCTGACAGAGTTTAGCCTGACAGTTTAGCCTGACAGTTTAGCCTGACAGAGGTTAGCCTGACAGAGTTTAATCCGACAGAGGTTAGCCTGACAGAGGTTAGCCTGGCAGCCTCACATGGAGGGAGGGAGGGGGGGTTGTGTTTTATTTGGAGGAACACTTTCAGTGAGTTCAATCAGCAGGAATGTTTGTGTTCAACAGGCAGCTCTCTGCTCATGTTTGGTCTGAAACACAAGCTTAAACCTGCAGTGTTAAAGGGAAGCTTCAGCTTTGTTCTGAACAGAAGGAGTTAGATTTCACTCTGGTGACCACAGAGAGCCGAAGAAACACAAGTTCAAACCTGCAGTGTTAACAGCAGCCTTTCCCTTTTTTATAAGTGGAAGAAAGAAAGATTGAAAAGTGAAAACGAAACGCCACTTTTGCGTTTTGGTTTCAGATCGTTTCCGTGTAAAGGTAGCCTGAGAAACATCCCACTTCTACCTTCATCTACTCTGAATCTTCTGGTTTTGTCTGACCGGGTCATTCAGGCTCCGTTTTCTGTTCTTTTACTTTGTAAAAATGACCCTTTTATTTTATTTTAATTTTATTTTACCTCTTTATCAGATGTGTTCCTCAAACTTCTCACAAAACGGCATCAACAGCCACTGATTCCGCCGCTGTCTTCTTCTACTTCACCCCTGAACAGTACTCTTTGGGTGTGTTCGAAACTACATACTACATACTACATACTGCATACTGCATACTACATACTGCATACTGCATACTACATACTACATACTGCATACTGCATACTACATACTGCTTACTGCATACTGCATACTGCATACTGCATACTACATACTACATACTGCATACTGCATACTACATACTACATACTGCATACTGCATACTACATACTGCATACTGCATACTGCATACTGCATACTGCATACTACATACTACATACTGCATACTGCATACTACATACTGCATACTGCATACTACATACTACATACTGCATACTACATACTGCATACTACATACTGCTTACTGCATACTACATACTGCATACTACATACTGCAAACTACATACTGCATACTGCATACTGCATACTGCATACGACCTACTGCATACTACATACTGCATACTGCATACTACATACGACCTACTACATACTACATACTGCATACTACATACTGCATACTGCATACTACATACTGCATACTGCATACTACATACTGCATACTACATACTACATACTGCATACTGCATACTGCATACTACATACTACATACTGCATACTACATACTGCTTACTGCATACTACATACTGCATACTACATACTACATACTACATACTGCATACTACATACTGCATACTACATACTGCATACTGCATACGATCTACTGCATACTACATACTACATACTGCATACTGCATACTGCATACTGCATACTACATACTACATACTGCATACTACATACTGCATACTGCATACTGCATACTACATACTGCATACTACATACTGCATACTGCATACTGCATACGACCTACTGCATACTACATACTACATACTGCATACTACACACTACATACTACATACTGCATACTACATACTACATACTGCATACTACATACTACATACTGCATACTGCATACTACATACTGCATACTGCATACTACATACTACATACTGCATACTGCATACTACATACTGCATACTGCATACTACATACTACATACTGCTTACTGCATACTACA